>NW_006772017.1:1009973-1045147 GCF_000442215.2 Lipotes vexillifer
AGCACATGAAAAGCTGCTCAACATCACTAATTATTAGAGAAATGCAAATCAAAACTACAATGAGGTATCACCTCACACCAGTTAGAATGGGCATCATCAGAAAATCTACAAACAACAAATGCTGGAGAGGGTGTGGAGAAAAGGGAACCCTCTTGCACTGTTGGTGGGAATGTAAATTGATACAGCCACTATGGAGAACAGTATGGAGGTTCCTTAAAAAACTAAGGATAGAATTACCATATGATCCAGCAATCCCACTACTGGGCATATACCCAGAGAAAACCACAATTCAAAAAGACACATGCACCCCCAATGTTCACTGCAGCACTATTTACAATAGCCAGGTCATGGAGGCAACCTAAATGCCCATCAACAGATGAATGGATAAAGAAGATGTGGTACATAGATACAATGGAATATTACTCAGCCATAAAAAGGAACGAAACTGGGTCATTTGTTGAGACGTGGATGGATCTAGAGAGTGTCATACAGAGTGAAGTAAGTCAGAAAGAGAAAAACAAATATTGTATATTAACACATATATGTGGAACCTAGAAAAATGGTACAGATGAACCGGTTTGCAGGGCAGAAATTGAGACACAGATGTAGAGAACAAACGTATGGACACCAAGGGGGGAAAGCTGCGGGGCGGTGGGTGTGGTGTGATGAATTGGGTGATTGGGACTGACATGTATACACTGATGTGTATAAAATTGATGACTAATAAGAACCTGCTGTATAAAGAAAAAAATTAAAAATAAAAATAAATAAATAAGTAAAAATCAAAATCAATACAGAATAACCTGTATGAGTGGTCAATGTGTGGAATAGTTCAGTTGAGGAAGACATCAGAGTAGTTGGGAGAAATAAGGAGAGTTCATGGAGGAAGCAGGATTTGAGCTAAGCCCTATACTAAGAAAGGGAAGAAGGTTTTAAATGGGGTAAATAAAATGATCAAGGGGTGAAAGTAGGAATGGTTATGTAGTATTCAGGGAGTATTCAGGAGGCCAGTGGAAGGTACCTCTATGAAAGTAGAGGCAGTAGAGGGAGAAGTCAGGGCAAGGTAATGAAAGGTCTTGAGGGTTATGAGAGTCACACAGTGGGAAACTTTTTAAGATTTTTGAGGAAGATGGCATGAAAAGCAGAGTTTGGAGAGTATAGGTCTATGTCACAATATGTAGGGTGAAGCAGGAGACTAAATAGACTATTTCCATAGTTCATGTATAATGAGAAGACAGAAGCAACAGTGAGAATGGAAGGTTAGTGATGAATAATCCCAACAACGATGATGTACTTTTGAATACCTAATGGTTCTAAAAGCTCTAAATGTATAACTCACTTAATCCTTGTAACAACTCTATGAAATAGGCAGTAGTATCCTTTTGGATTCAAACCCAGCCTCTTTCACTGCATGGTCTTGGGTAAGTTACTTAATCACTCCGAAGCTCAGTTTCTTAAAGCATGATATCCACCTATATATGTCTAGGTTCCTTATCTGGACAAAAGTTCCTTTAGGATGGAAACTTTGTCTTATATCTTTGTATTCCCAACACCTAGCACATGACAAAAAACATTGGCCTTTGGTTTATATTTAGAACTTTTAATACTCAAATCTGTCACAACCACTTAGCAGAAACCTAACCACAATGAATCCAACAATCCACTTTCATCATGCCTATTTGGCAAAATGCAAACAACCAAACAGATTATTTCCACAATAAATCCATAATCCCAAACTGTACTCCTCACTTGCCTGTCTGCTCATTCTCCCCTGTTTAACACCACTATTGCAATCTTCCCCACTCTCACTTGAAACTCTGATATCCCTCTCACCCTTTACTCTCAAGTGAAGATCTAGCCTCCTGGTTGACAGTGAAAACAGAGACCATCAAGCTGAAACTCTGATCTGCCTACCCCTCTACACCCAACCTCTCCTTCTACCCTCCTGTTAGAGTGCAGAACGTGCCTGCCCCTGCCAAAGGCTCATCTCTCTCTCTCTCTGTGGATGCCTTAGATCTCAACTACTCTGCCTTCTCAGGAAAACTAACCTTGTTTACTTTCCCACTGTTTCCTATATCTTCACTCTCTCTATTGGATTCTTCCTATCAGCATTTGAACATGTTCAGGTCTCTCCCATCTTAAGAAAGGAAGAAGGGAAGTAGAGACAGAGGGATGGAGGGGAAAAGGAACAGAAAGAAATTGAAAGAAAATCCCTGAGTCTCAATTCCTCTTTAGTGACCTCTCTTTCTTATCTCTTCCTTATGGTCAAACTTTTAGTTGTGTAGGATCACTAATCCCACTTCCTCATCTTCCATTCACTATTTAATCTACTTTAATCTTACTCTCACCCACAAGTGCTCCCTCAAAATGGCTCTTATGGCACCAAGAATGCCAATGTTGATAGATTCACTTCTGGTCCTCTCAGCTGGATTTGACACAAATAACCACCCCTTCCCTTTTTCCTGATTTATAGGACAGCACATTCTCCTGATTTTTCTTAATCTCTCCGACTCTTCTTTCTTGATCTCTTTCAATATTTTATCTTCTAACCAAATCTTCAACCCAGCATTTCTTATGTATTCTCACTTCTTACTCACTTCTTACTGCCATGGTTTCAAACACTACTTTTAAGCTGACTACTCCCAAACCTATTATCCCCAATCCACATCTCTAGACATACATATCCAACCACATATGCAATATCTCCACCTAGATGTCTCATAAACACCTCAGAATCAACAAGTTCAATATCAAGTTCATGATCTTCCCCCACCGAACAGGTTCCTCCCTCCATCTTAGTAAATAGCAACCCTATTCACTAAGCTGCTCTTATTAAAACCCTGGAAATCATCGTTCCTTTCCTTCACATTCCATATTCAATTAACTACCAGGTTTTGTCAGTTCTACCTCCTAAATATCTCTGAAATCTATCCATTTCTCCCCGTCACAATGGCCCCCATGTAGCCTAGCCACCACCATTTCTCACATCACTGTAAGAGTCTCTTAATTCATTTCCCCACACATACTCTTCCCCTACCCTCCCCAGTCCCGGTCCCCTCCATTTTCTCTCATGTAGCCATAATGACCTTTTAAAGTACAAATCGGATCATATCATTCACAGAATTAAACCCTTCAGCAATATCACACTGCTTTAAAATCAAAGACTAAAACCCTTAGTAATACCCTACAGGTAATATGACCTGGCACCTGCCCACTTCCTCAGGCTCAGATCACTAGTCTCCTCCTGGCTCACAGTGCTTTGAGTTCTTTCTAGTCCTTAAACATACCAGACTCCATTCAGAGTCTTCACACCTGCTACTTCGTAACATTCTCTCTCCTCCCCGACCTTCTCAAATTTTAGGTGTCAGCTTTAATCACTGACCACTTCTATCTACTCCCAGCTGATCTTGAATGCTCAAGATCTGCATTCTTGTTATATGCTTTGGCGGCATCTGGGATTTTTTTCTTTGCAACACTTATCACACCTGAATTAAATAATTACTTTTATAACAATATGTTTAATGTCTGTTTCCCCTACCAGACTACAAGCTCTGCTCATTCACAGCTATATGCCTAGTTACTACCACTACCCTGCACATAATAGGTACTCAATAATTTTTTTTTTTTAGTGAATAAGAAGCACTACATTTTCTGATCTCCAATGAAAGACATAGATTATGTTATGCTATGTTCCAATTTTCTCCCTATATTCCTAACAATTTATTAATCTACACTAAAACTATGTTGAACACTTCCAGATACATACCTCCAATCATAGGTAATATATATATATACATAACTATATGTCTATCTTATATAAATTTTAAACAAACCAAGTATAATAAGATGAAGATTAGCAATTCAGAATTTGGGGGGCCAAAGCAACCTGGCAACCACTCTGGTGATGCTGAACAGCTCAATGAAACTACATCTCTATTCAGTTTAAATTAAAGAAGAAACTATGACTCTAAGTAAGAGGGAATCCATCAATTCTACTATTCAGGTTTCACAAATCAGTGTATTCTTTACCTTGAGATAATAAAACTATATTATCAGTTTTATATTAGTTTTATATTATTAGTCCTTGACCCAGTAATTCCAAGAGGAAGTGACTAGAAAATAGAATTCTCATCAGATAACTCTATTACAGTTAAATGAATCAGCTTGCTGTACCACAGAAATAGCTTGCTAATTTCTACCTTTGATTCTTTTTCTCCTTGTTATACTCCCCTCCTCTCTCAATCAATCCATGGACATGGATTCACCCTAAAGAGGTGAGAAAGAATGTCTTGTTCATAATTCTGCTTGTAGGTATTCTCTGATTAACCCCACCTTGCTCTGTTCCCTCCTTTAATTCAGCATCTCCTTCACTCTTTTGTTCTAAAATCCTATTGTACAATTTATAACATTCACATTGATGATTTTTTCCCTTTTTCTTTTTCTCAGTATAGAGTTATTTTTATTTCCCCAACTACACTGATAGTTTAAGGCCTGGACTTTACCCTCCTTTTCCTTCAAATACCCTTTAACCAGCCCAATATTTAAGAATAGCATGTGCTTGCTAATTAAGCTGATTTAAATGAAAGACTGAGTCTATGTGAGTCAAAGAAAATACATTACTCTCCAGAAACAATTCCCTGCCACACACACACAAAGGACAACTGATTCCTTTAAGTTCACTCCTAAGAAACTCAGACATAATTTTCCATAGGTTCATTATTACACATAATGGTTCAATTCCCAGACCAATCTGAAAAGGCCTATAAAATCCATGAAGTGTCTCACAACTGCAGAAATCATGCTTTTGAGCTACCACATCCAGCTCTACCGAGGAAAGGGGGTGGGGGGTAGGCAAGATCTAGGATGAGTTGGAGAGGAAATATGGATTGGGGAAAGGGGTTTCTGCCTCTTTTTATCTCTTTACCCCGTTCCTTCACACAACAGTGAGGCGAGCTCGGTGCTCAGGTCACTGGTAGAATCAGACACAAAGCAGAGGAAGCAAGTTTCTGCCGTCTCCACACTGGGAAGCCTCCTGTAGGCAGTAGGGAATTCATATGGAAATTCATATACAAATAGGCCCATAACTGGCCCACAGATGCCCATATCACTGTGCCACCAGAGTTTGGGGTAATTTTTTAACCTCTTCTTAATTCCACAGAAACTACACAAATGAGGAATGTGTTTGCTGCCTCAAAAGATCCAAGCTTTGCTTCAGGACTCACGGTCATTCTGGCCATAAAACAATGCACCTAATTGCTTAAGACAGAATATGATGCCATATCATATCCTGCTGTAGTTGACAGGGACAAGTCTTTGGTGTTTTACTTTAAAATCATGGTGCGATATACTATATATATATATGTATACACACACACACACACACACACACACACACACACAAACACATATATATCCCTTGCTATACCCAGTAGAAGTATGCCTGAAAAATACTGCATGTAGGTCTACATTTACTTAAAGTACCTTGAAAAGTAGCTCTTTACAGAGGCTGGCCACAGAATTTATTTAATGCAAATAAATTCCCTATTTTTTGTAAAAAATACATATTTATGTCAAGTAATATCAGGCTGACAAAGTAGGATGCAACTAGATATGTTTATATTTTGTCAAATCAACTATGATTTATGAAATAATTCCAACCACATTTTCATGAGACTTTTTTTCCCTGTACAAGAGGAACTTTCCACTCCATAATCGCAAAGTCATTTCTCCTGTTTTTCCTTTACAAGGCAAATCCAGCCCATACCTCATGACTCCCACCAGCCCTGACACTCTAATCCTTTCCTACTCTAGCCCCTTTAAGGTACTTAGGAACAAGGACATGTCTCTGTGCCTGTCTGTCTTCCTTCCTCCCTCCCGGCCTTCCTTTCTTTCTTTCTCTTTCTTTCTTTTAATTAAGACCCTCACAGCACCAACCACATGACCAGAAGAGCTCGAAGAGTACCAAGAGTGGAGGGCAGATTTACCATTTTGTAAAATTTTAGTTCCCATTTACTGAGAATTGTTACTATGTGTAGTAATAGTTTTCTAAGAGTTCCTCTCATCTCCATCTTACAGATGAGACAACAGTTACAGAGAATATAACTTGCCCAGAGTACACCTCTAATAAGCAGAGAAGAACTGGTCTCCTGGCAGAATGGCTCCAGACTGTATTAATGACTAAAATGAACTCTCATGCATTATCTCTTTTTATTTTTTTAACAGTCACATCTGGCAGTGGTTTTTCTCCATTCTACAGAGGAGGAAACTCCAAGATAGACTCCAAGATACTTAAGCCAAGGTCAAACTGCTAGGAAGTGGTGGATCTGAAAATGCCTGGCTACAAAGCTCAAGCTCCTTACCACCAGCACACTATAGTTTCCCCACTCCACCTGGGGTTTCAGGAAAGAGTCCTTCCTGGGAACTCCAGGTGGAGATGAGAAGAAGCTGTTGCAGACTGGGGGGAAAGAGGTGACGAAAGGTAGAGTTGGGGTGCAGAAGCCCCAAGAAAACTAGTCATACCTATCTGCAAATACGTACCCAAAGATGCCCAACAGCAGCCATGGAAGCAAAAATCCAAACCCCAAGCCCCATTATGCCACCCACTTTTCTGATGCCCCTAACTCCACAGTCCCAATCCAACCTCTTTTTCTCACAAAAGGGGAAACTGAGCACCCCCCCACCCCAAGTTAACCATCATTCCATCCTCCTCCCTTTCCAACAACCCACGCCATTGGTCCCGGGTGTGCCTTCTACCCACCCCCACGGCTCGGCTGATGTTGTCCATCTTGCTGGCGACCTGTTGGAAGAGGGGATAGCAGGTCTGACAGAGGCGCACCGGCCGGGCGCCGCGCACTAGACACCCGGTCAGCTCTGCGCTGCTGTTGGCGAAGTCCAGCAGCAGCTCCCGGCACCCGGGATCCAGATCCGGCAAGTCTGGGGGCAGTGACAGTGGCCCCATCCTTCCGCCTTGCAGTAGAGCCAGGGACAAGTCCTCCACCTTCAGCAACTGCTCCTCCGACAAGAGGTCGTGGAGGACCCGGTGGGGACTGCTGCCCAAGGAGTAGGTGCCCAGAGCCAGCCCCGACCACAGCAGCGCCACCAGCAGCAGCCGCAGCAGCAGCAACGACGACCTCCGCCGCGCTACTGCCCGATCCGGGTCCATCGCGGGGTTCACGAACCCCAAGGCGCAGACCTCCACCTCTCCGCCCCTAATCGGTGCTGCGGACAGCTGCCGCTTCCGGCTTCCTTGGGCGCAGGCCGCGAGCAGGGTCACGAGGCGCGCGCGTCAAGGCCCCGCCTCCGGCGCGCGGCGCCCCGCCCCATTGGCTGCAGAGAGCCTCTCGCGCCGCGGGCCGGCGCGCGTGCGGGAGCGCGCACACAGGGGCGGTTTCGCGCTCCCAGCCTGTGGCAAGCGCCTGACCGAGGGGCGCGCGAGACACGGGTGGCGTCTGCTGTGGAGGCCGGAGCTGAGGCTCGCCTGCCCTATGAATACAGGCGTCGGCCGCTTTGAGCAGTTAAATCTCGGGGGTCTTGCCCTCGGTTGCCCACCTCTTTAGGAGTTGGTTGAGTTCTAGAAGTCTGAGGAGTTATGTGCCACAGAAAGACGGACGGCCTCCGCCGTGGGAATTACGAGTGAGTTCTCTGAGAAAGCCTGCTGGCACGTGCCTTGGCAGGTTTTTTTACTTGGTATTTCTTAGCATAATTTTCCCCCTCAAAATATTTGGAAAGTGTAATGACGTGTGTTGATTATTTTTGATAGTGGAGCCTAGCGGCTTAAAGCTTTTTTTAAAAAAAAAAAAAACTCATCTGTGTCAGCGCTGTCCGGTAGACTTCCTGAGGTGATGGAAAGATTCTGTATCTGCGCTCATACAGTAGCCACTAGCCACTTGCGGCTGTGGAACACTCGTAATGTGGCTACTGCCACCGGGGAACTGAATTTTTAACTGTATTTAATGTGAATGTAAATAGCCCTATCTGGCTAGCGGTGCTGTGTCGGACAGCGCAGGTCTAAGTTCTCTCACTGTGTAGCCTGGTCCTTGGGTGGCTAATGTCCAGGTTTCCTTGGGGTTCCTGGGGTGCAGCCCAAGCGTGTATCCCAGTGCAAAAACCTGGAAAATCCTTGCCAAACCGCTCAATTTCAAACTCCTATCCAGTTTCTGACAAGCCCAGGGCAATCTTTGGGGACACTCGGAAAAGCTTCCTGATACCACTACTGGGCTGTAAAAAGAATTTAGCTAATGACCTGGAAAACGGTTTTCTGACAAGTATCTGCTAACAAATTTGGTAGAAAAATTATTTCCTGGCTGTTTTGTGTCATCTCGCTTTCGTTTTTGCCTTGTAAATTGCAGAGCTACTGTACTAATTCCTATTCATCTTATGGTGCTAATTTATGTTTCTGAGAGTTGGTAGAGTTACTTTTTTAAGTCTGTTTGATTATTGTTTTGCGTTCCTAATGGGAAGGGAGAAAAGGCCCATAATTTCTTTAACATGCCTCTTTATTCTTTTACTATTACAAACAATATTGCAGGTAATAATCATATCTATACAAGGTTGGTATATGTTTAAGATAAATTCCTAGCAGTAGATTTGCTGGGTCAGAGAGTATGTGCATTTGTGATGTTGTTGATTGTGCTATTGATATTACTTTATCACGTGCTTGTGATATTACTTTCCACGGAGGTTTAATAATTTACTCATAATGGTTCCTAAAGAACTCTTAAAGAATGGTAATTCTAACATGTACAAAGACCTAAAAGTTATAGGATGACATTTGAGAAAATTAAGACAACTTATTTTACTGGGGTGGCTAATGTCCAGGTTTCCTTAGGACTGAAGGAGTTCCTAGAGTGCAGCACAAACCTGCATCCAATGCAAAAACCTGGAAAATCCTGGACAAGCCACTCAATTTCAAACTTCCCTTCCTGGAGCAATTCCATCCTAAAGCCGTTAGATCAAGCAGCGTAAGGTTGGCATCCATGCTTGGTGGGGTGGGGGTGTCAGAGGCCCAGAGAGGGGTGTCAGAGCACAGGGAAGAAGAGGAAGACATGACCGGGGTGGGGGTGGGGTGGGGGTATCCTGATGCAGGGTATTGGATCCTGAATTGGGTAAGAAAGGTTTCCCTGTAAGGGAGGGTACAGCAGTGACTGGGAGTTTGCTTACCTTCAGAAGGATTGATCAAATAGGTAAATATATTAAGGATAATGGGAGTCTGGTTTCTCATTGTCCAAGAAGGGAGTTACAAATATGAAAAGGGAGAAAAGTAGAATGAACTCTGTAGTGTTGGATTAGAATTAGCAATGTATGTATTATTAGTGGCTGCAAATACATATAGAAATAGATTGTGGCTTCTAAATGTCATTCCCCACTAAAAGGAATCAAGAATCCTTGGAGGAATAGCCAATTCTACCGCTGGGGTAGGAAAAGCAGAAGTTTAGCCTGGATTATCATTTTGTACCAGAAAGTAAGGAAGTGCTGAAAGAATGATGGGGATGTGTCAAGAACACACAGAAGCCAGCTTAACTAGGCTCCCACTGGCCAAATCTGGAACAATTTGAGCATCAAAATAAATAATGATGGTTAATGGGTCGTAAACCATTGAATAAAACAGGAAACCATGAACCTATAGTGATATATTTAAATAAATGAATAAGCTGAGTGTTTCATGGGGATTAAAATATTTACATATTTTCAAAGTCATCTGCTAAAAAAATGTATTAATTATAAATGGAAAAAATGAGTAAATTTACAGTGGAGAAGCCTGTCAGATCCCACATTAATCAAATGATCAACATGAACGTCATCATGAGACAAATAGAAATTGTATGCCACCTGATAGAATGCAGTTAGAAGAACATAGCACCAATTCTATTATATTCCTACCAAAGATGCATAACCTGATTCTAATCATGAGAGAACATCAGATAAATCAAGTTGTTTCATTCTGCAAAATATCTAGCCTATAATCTATAGTGTTATGTCTACAAGAGTCAAGAAAAGATTGAGGAATTGCACCTGACATAAAGGACATTATTCAGACAACTAGCGAAATTTGAATGGGATCTGAGAATTAGAAGGTAGTAATGTATAATGTTAATTTCCTGATTTTTATAATTGTATTGTGGTTATGCAAGACAGTGTTTTTATTTGTAAATATAAAATACACAGGAAAGCATTCAGGGGTGATAGGACATCAGGTCAGCAACTTACTTTTTTTTTTTGAGGTATAATTGATTTACAATATTGTGTCAGTTTCAGGTGTACAGCAAAGTGATTCAGTCATATATTTTTTTTCAGATTATTTTCCATTATAGGTTATTACAAGATATTGAATATTATATCCTGTGTTATACAGTAAATCCTTGTTGCTTATCTATTTTATATACAGTAGTGTGTATCTATTAATCCCATACTCCTAATTTATCCCTCTCCCCCTCCCTTTCCCCTTTGGTAACCATAAGTTTATTTTCTGTCTGTGAGCCTGTTTATGCTTTGTATATACATTCATTTGTATTATTTTTTAGATTCCACATGTAAGTGATATCATATAATATTTGTCTCTGTCTGACTTACTTCACTTAGTATGATGTTCTCTAGGTACATCCATGTTGCTGCAAATGGCAATATTTCATTCTTTTTATGGCTGAGTAGTATTCCATTGTATATATGTACCACATCTTCTTTAGCCATTCATCTGTCAGTGGACACTTAGGTTGCTTCCATGTCTTGGCTATTGTAAATAGTGCTGCTGTGAACATTGGGGTGCATGTACCTTTTCAAATTAGAGTTTTTCATCTTTTCTGGGTATATGCCCAGGAGTGGGATTGCTGGATCATATGGTAGCTCTATTTTTCATTTTTTAAGGAACCTCCATACTTTTTTCCATAGTGGCTGTACCAATTTACATTCCCACCAGCAGTGTAAGAGGGTTCTCTTTTCTCCACACCCTCTCCAGCATTTATCATTTTTAGATTTTTTAATGGTAGCCATTCTGACCACTGTGAGGTGATATCTCATTGTCGTTTTGATTCAGCAACTTACTTTCAGTTGGTTCTGGAAAGAAATGATTTGTACTGTGCTTCCAACTTTTTTGTAAGCTTGAAATTGTTTCAAAATTTAAAATACATTGTAAAAAAATTAGGGTACAGCAATGCAATAGAATTCTGTGCATTTGACGTCTTATGTACCCAATGTGGAACAATTGCCAACATAAATTAAATAGAAAAAAAAGAAAGTGTCAAGAAAAAGAATTTTTAATCCTCATGCATACATATGCATAGACTGTCTCCAGAAGGATACACTAAGTGTGGTCACTTTGATAGAAGAGGAATTGAATTGAGTAGTATGGGAACAGGGCTAGAAGAGAGACTGTTCATTGTAAACTTTATTACTTTTAAATTTTTGTTCCATGTGAATATTATTCTTACTCAAAAAATTAATAAAAATGAAAAGATAGTTTCTTAACTTGTCAGCTATCAGTGAGTTCAGGGCATTTGTGAATCCTACGAAACTTTTTCATAGAATTTTGTATGTATGTATATCTTTCTGAAAAGAATGACATAACTTTCATCATAGTTTTTTGGTTTTGTTTTTTTTGCGGTACACGGGCCTCTCACTGTTGTGGCCTCTCCCGTTGTGGAGCACAGGCTCCGGACGAGCAGGCTCAGCAGCCATGGCTCACGGGTCCAGCCGCTCCGCGGCATGTGGGATCCTCCCGGACCGGGGCACGAACCCGTGTCCCCTGCATCGGCAGGCGGACTCTCAACCACTGTGCCACCAGGGAAGCCCAAGAGTCTAGATTTTGAGCTTTATACAATGACAACATGGGACTTTGGAGCTGTTTCCCATGGAGGGGGAATGAGTGTATATTGCCTGCAGGGAGGAGAGTGAACCAGTTATTTAGGCGAGCTGTGGTAGTCATTAATATTTTTCACTAAATATTTCCAGTGTTTCTCCTGTGCACATAATAGGATTGCATTTTGCTGTGCCCTTGAAGTTTGCCCTGACTTAAAGTTAGGTTAGCCATTTGACTTAATTTGGCCAGTAAAATGTGAGCAAGAATGACACGTGGAAGCTTTAGAGATGAGTGTATGATTCACCAGGGGTCCCACCCACCCGCCATCACAATGACTAACACTTTTCTAAATGATGGAAATTCTGTTGGCCTAAGTGAGAAAGCATGCAACAGAACTCCCAGCTGACTGACTTGTGATGGACGTTCAACTTGAATGAGAAATAAACCTTTGTTTTTATAAGCTACTAAGATTTAGGGATTGCTTTTTACCCCAGGAAAACCTAGTCATCTTAATATATATTTATTTGCTGATTTTCTCCCCACTATTTTCTCTGGTTCTCTCTCTTTGGATCTCCTTTTATTTGGATGTTAGACTTTATCGAGGAAATTGCTCAACTTCCTTCAATATCCATCCTCTTCTTCCTTTTAATGACTCTCTCCTGAGTTTTGATGGCATAGGCAGGACTACATCCCCCAGCCTCCCTTGCAACTAGATGTGAACAGAAGTGATACATGTACCTTATGAGTCATATCTTTAAGTTTTGACTTTTATTGACCTCCTTCCTGCTAGTTAGGGAATGTTAACAACTGAAACAGCAGCCCTGGCTACAGGGATGGATATGGATGTAACATGTTTGGCATGACAGAGCCAGCTGGTCATAAAGCAGAGCCATTTACCTACCCTAGGCTACAGAGAAATAAACTTCTTTGCTATTTAAGCCACTATATATTGGAGTCTCTTTGTTATAACAACTTAAGCTGCTTCCTAATATAGTCCCCCTAGGCTGTTACTTTAATTTTCTCATCTTCTGTGTCCTCTCCTATTTTTCCATTTCTGTGTCTTTTTACCCTACTTTCTGGAGATTTCATTACCTTTGTTTTCCAGTGCTTCTTCTAAGTTTTCATTTCTGCTGCTACATTTTTAATTTCAAGTAGTTCTTTTTTTGTAGATGCTATATGCTCTCTTTAAACTTTTCTTCTTCCTCATAGCCTGGTTCCTCCAAGCTGCTTTTTTCTTCATTTTTCCTTGGATTTCTGGTGAACTTTGGCTCTTTCTGCTTATATTTAAGAGAGAGGCATTACAAAGCTGAATGGAAGCTCATGGAAAGGGCTTTTTGACTGTAGGGATCACTATAGGCCAGTGGTTATCAACTGGGGACAATTTATCCTCCTCCACTGGGGACATTGGCAGTATTTAGAGACATTTTTCATTGTTACAACAGGGGGAGGAGTGTTGCTGGTATCTAGTATGTAGAGACCAGGACTACTAAACATCTTACAATGCACAGAATGGTCACCCAAAACAAAGAACTGAAAACATAAATATTTTAGATCTTTTCTCTTGTGCAGATCACGCTCTTCAGAGAAGACTTGCCAATATTGTTATCTGGCTGCCAGCATTCTGAGATCCTAGCAGTGGAAAAAGACTCAGTCTTTGCACTCTGTTAGTAAACCTTTATGTAATTACCCTATTTTTAGTAAAACACTCCTGCCCTCAAATGCTTGTGCCTCTTGATCCAGACTCCCTCTGTTTCACTTTCTCCAGAGATCAGAACTTCAGGGGTATTCTGATGGAATCAGAGTGAGACAGAGTTGTAGGGAGGGTATTGTAAACAAACTTTCAAATATCATCTTCTTTTTAGCTCCTCCACCTACATTTTCAGAGATACCTGAGGTCCCCCACTTCCTGGGTTATTTGAGAGTTCTATAATGTAATTCACTTGCTTTTTTTTCCCCTCCCACTGCAGGCTTAGGATTCAATTTTCCTGGTTCTGCTAAGTCAGTTATCATTAGTCCATCTGCTTTCCAGCTTCCAATATTCTTATTTTGTTTTCTTCCCTCCTGTTGTCTATGTCCTTGTGTGTCTTTTAAAAAAAATCCTTTTACTGTCATTTTGGTGAGATTTCAGGAAGAAGCAGATCTAATCATGCATTCAACTTGCTATCTTAAATGGCAGTTTCCTCTGTTTTACCTCACTCTTCGTTAAAGTAATTAGAATGTGTCTCTTATTCACCACCCCCCACTCCCATGAGATGATAACCTCATGGAGAATGTGAACTGTGTCCTATTTATATTTGTATACTCAGAAGTACCTGGCCTTAATAGGTACTCAGTACATTTGCTACACTGAACTTATGTAACGCCAATTCACATCTGCTTTAAATGCTTTTTCCATTAATATATCAGTGGAAACTTATACTTCTATTTTCCTAATTCTTTAATATGCAAAAATGCAATAAGTTAACTCCTAATGTCCGTAAACTTTGCATGCCTGACTAAAATGACCTGAACACGTGGAACACATAAATCATGTTGTTCATTCATGACACTTCGCAGAGTCTCATGTACTCACTCTGGTGGCCAATCTCATTTCCAAGTCTCCTACTCCTAAATAAAGTATTTTATAGCCTCTGCGTTAGAAGATATTTTTAAAACAGTGAAGTTTAATTACATTTACCTGACAGACTATCTGATTGTAAATGTATATTTCTAACAGATGAATCTTATTAGGACTTCATGTTTGTATCAATATATTTTAAATAAATATCTGCTCAATAAAGAAATGAATAGAGATACACATTAATATGTGTGTTCAGTATTTGTACATTATCAGTGACCAAATTCTGATCGCCGACTCCATGTCCTAATATAACAGGAAAATCTGGTTGTTAATTAGATACCTAATACATGATGCTGTTTCTCCCATTGCTAGGATTCACAGGTCCAGGACTCAAGGGATAGAAATGGGAGTGTCACCACTCACTATCACCCCTAGTGACTTAGTAGCAAAATTTTTGCTTCCTGTCCATGTGACCTTATGTTTTGCTAGCTTAGAGGTCTTAGTTCCAAAAGGTGGAATGCTTCCACCAGGAGACACAATGATTCCATTGAACTGGAAGTTAAAACTGCTGCCTGACCACACTGGGCTCCTCATGCATTTTAATCAGTAAGCAAAGAAGGAAATTTCTGTGTTTGGCTGGGGTGACTGATCCTGACTACCAAGGGGGACTTGGACTACTGCTTCACGATGGAGGTAAGGAAGAGTATATCTGGAATATAGGAGATCCCTTAGTATCACCATGCCCTGTGATTAAGGCCAATGGAAAAATACAACAGCCCAATCCAGGCAGGACTACTGATGTCCCAGTCCCTTCAGGAATGAAGATTTGGGTCACTCCACCAGGTAAAGAACTATGATCAGCTGAAGTGCTGAAGACAAAAGGAATACAAAATTGGTAGTGGAAGAAGGTAGTTATAAATACCAGCTGTGACCACATAACTAGTTATAGAAATGAGGACGTAATTGTCATGAGTACTCTTCCTTATTTTGTTATGAGTGTGTGTGTGTGTATCTCAAATATCTTTGTTTTCTTCCCTCTCTTATTCCTTTATCATATAAAATAAGATATATTGGCTTTATGTCATAGTATTTAAGTATTGTTAATTTTACTTCGTAGAATTTAAGTTATGGGATATCAAGGAAAAGAGTAAACACCATTCCAGGACATTACCTCCTCTTCTGTGGAAGTGGTTATTGTGTTTCTGGCCATATGCAGGATAGTTGTATCATGGTAGGTAGAATTATGACCTTTTTATTGTCTTTATTTAGAGATTAAGCTTGTTTTAAGGAGATGCACATGGGTGCCAAGGGGTGGATTTGTGATGGTTAATTTTATGGGTCAACTTGACTGAGCCATGGGATGTCCAGCATTTAGTCAGACATTATTCAGGTTGTGTCTGTGATGGTGTTTTTGGGTAAGCCAACATTTGAATGAGCACAGTGAGTAAAGCAGATTGCTCTCCCTAATGTGGGTAGCCTTATCCAATCAAGCAGAGACCTAAAGAGAACAAAAGGGTTGAGTATGAGGAAACTCCTCCTGCCTCACTGCTTTGTGCTAGGACGTTGACTTTTTTCCCTGCCTTTGGACTTTAACTGCAACATTAGCTCTTCTTGGGTCTTGAGTCTGCCAGCTTTCAGACCGGAAGTTACACCATCGGCTCTCCTGGTTCTCAGGCCTTCAGACACAGACTGTAACTATACATCAGTAACTATACCCACTACAGATCTTAGGACTTCTCAGCCTCCATAATCATGTGAGGCAATTTCTCGTAATAAATATCCCTCCCTCCTCCCCATGTATATCTATATATCTATATCTATATTATATCTCCTGTTGGTTCCATTTCTCTGGAGAACCCTGACTAATACGGATACCTAATTATAAATAGAAAGGTGATTGCACTATTTAAAAAATCTTGTTGATTATTCAATTCTTATTAATAACCATATACTATAGATTTTATGTATCTCTTGGCAGTTTCAAAGTATGTTTTATTATTTATTGCTTGTTATCCATTATTAGATTTCCTGGGATACATAGATAGCTATAGAAATAAATAAGGTGCAATTTCTATACAGTATGCCTTTTTAAATATCAAAATTTAAGTATTCTTTGAAAGTTAAGTCATATTCACTGTGTACATGGCAACAGAAGCAGGAGGAAGCAAATGTTACAAACAAGGTAAAATGTATGAATGTCCATGTCTCAGAGAAATGGATGTTCTTCAGTTTACCTATGACAACATTTGGAGCAAGTACCACTTGTTGTCATCCCTTACTTGAAGACCCAGCCAATGTTAAATTGTTTGCTTTCCCTCTTTTGTAAACTATTTTGTTTTCCTTCCAATTCTAATTCTGCCCAATTGCTCTATTCAAGTAAAGTCACTTAATCTCCCCTGTTCTGATTGATATTTTAATTATTCAGTTATTTCCAGCTGTGTCCACCTCAGCTTTGTATGAAGAATGGAAAACTATGCTTTCTGTATTTGAATAATAAAACTATGGACTGGGTCATTTTTTTTTCTCTCCAAAATTAGAGAAAGAAATGACCCACACAAAAACAACCCGTTCTGCTTTTCTGAGTACCATGGAGGAGATAGTTGCCTATCTGTGTTCCCTTTGTTAGTCTGCTAACATTTTAAAGGGTATGGCAACTATTTAAAATAATTACTTGGTTTTACAGCAAATCAATCAGTCAATCGTGGACTTGTCAGATGTGAACTGAGATATCATTTTGACTCTCCTGGGTACCTGGCTTGTATTCCTAGATCTTCAGAGATAGAGGTTCTCTGTGCATTTGAGAATAACTACTGGCTGATCTGATAGAGGCAATAATGTGACTGTGGGACTTGACAATAGGCTTCCATCAAGACAGTCTGTCTGTTGGATCTCTTTTGATTTCAAGAAACAAAACCCAACTCAAGTTAACTTAAGCAAAAAGTGGAAAATATATAAGGATCAAACCAAGGCCATGTCTCAGGATGGGACTGAAACTAAGCACCAGACACTCTCTCTGTCTTTGTCCACTTTATGTATCTCTTTACCCAGTCTTCATGGTAGAAAATATGGCTGAACAAGCTCCATTTTTTATATCTCATGCATTAAAGATTTCAACCTAGGCAAAGACCATATCTTTTACTCCCAATTGGAAGTTTTCCAAGGTTGAATCTCTGTTCAGCCCAAACTGTAGCCAGGACAAAAATTAGGGTTCATAATTTATACCCATGGCTGCTTGGAGGCTATCCTGTGACCATGTAGATGAAAGGGAAAGGGAGAAGTTTGCAGAGAAGGGAGGCTGGATGGCACACTTAATAGGTATCTACTGTAAGGCCCTCCTCATGGAAAATTGATCTTAAACAGTAGCCTATTGGAGTCCATGCTGTGGAAAAGGAAGTGGATGGTATTAAGGTATGTTGGGTAAAAGGAGGAATTTTGAGGCAATTGGGCTTTCGGGGGTCACTTCAATATATACCATAAGTATGTTTTTGAAAAATATAGCTCATTATTTGAACGATTCTTACACAAAGAGATTTAATTGACTGTAGCAAATTTATTCCTGGATTTTGAGCCATCTTCAAATTCAAATGTATGTTAATTATCCAGGTCAGCTTTGCAGAGATTCAACTCAATTATAGTGCCTGAAATGACCATAATGGACAAGCAGTGACTCGGTTGTTTTTGTCCTGTAAACCAGTGGGTTCCAGCCTGAGATCCCTAGACATCTAGGAGTCCGTAAGGGAAGAATTGAAGATCCATAAGCTATTTGCACTATTTCATAAAGTCGAAAGGAAATCATATACTTGCCTGACACAAAGCTACCTAAAACATCAGATTTCTCTGTTTTAGAATGGAATTATATCAAGTCAGGGCAGCAAGTCTGTTTTTCCATGCTGATCTTAAGCTCTGGTTTAATGCATAGATACAGATATTGATATTGATATATACATATACAGTGATTGGTTAAATAAATTCTGGGTAAATGAATTCCGTCCTGGGAGAAATGTGATTTTAATAAATGTATATATGGCTGCTATTATTCTGTTTATATTATAAAGACTGTAGAAAGAGAAATTTAAAGCTCAAGATTACTAAAGTCATCTTTCCTGGAGATCTATAAACATGAGATAATTAGCCAGCTCTCTAAAATAATGATCTCTGGAAAATCCTTCTACTTTCCCCTTAAAAGATATTAAAATTTCATCTACCCCATTATTAGAAGGTATATTGATTAGGATACTACCATGCCTTAATGACAGAGATCTGTGGGTAATAAGTTGTTTTCAGAAATGCTCTCCCTTTAGAACATGAATTCTAGATCATCCTGTGTATCAAGACCTTGGATGTTTAGGATTTCCTGCAAGTCCTCATCTCCATAATCATCATAAGCACTTGGTTATTTCTCTGCTTCATCCCATGATTAGGTCCTCTGGACCCAGATGTAACAATAAAACGGATAGGAAAAATTTCTAAGACACTAATTCTCTACTTGTAGCCCTTTAAGCCCTAGGCAGTTATACATATAGTTGCCTGAAATCCACTTTGGAACAAAGCCATTCCTCTTCCTATAGCCAAAACATGTCTGTAGGGTATTTTCAGCAGCCTTGAGCTCATCTCTCTCACCTCACCAAGACTCAAACCTCTACACTAAGTGGCTATTCCATTCTACCTTTCAGAAAATTAATTAATCCCAATTAAAATGAGAAAACCCATAATTGCAACATCATCTTTAAATGTACCCTCTACTTCAGTCTTAGAAATAATGATACATCTAAGTTTGAAAAGAAGTTAATGGGATTTACAGCAGTATTGAAGACACAAATTCTAACAGGAAATATTAGTTTTCTAAAGCATTGTTTTAAATATAAAGCTACAAAAAAAATAAATATAAAGCTACATATTTATTCAAAATGGATTCATACATGATGGACAAATCACTTCCCAAATGTGCTTCTTTGTAAAGCTATGAAAAGCAGGGAGGAGAGGTAGGTAGGACATGCATTAATGAGTGTAAGGTCTTCTCCTCACCCTTAAATACTTGTACAGGATGTTCTTTTTAAAACAAATGTAGTGAAAATTCCCCTTTTCTTCCTTGAAGCATCTGTGAGTCTTTCTTTAGGTAAAATGAGCTTTTTTGGTGAGCACATGACAAGAAAGAGGTTCAGTGTAACAAGCAATCATGTTATTTTAAAAAGCTCCATCTCAAATTAAGTTTACATATGGCAGCTTTTTAGAGAGGCTGGGTTGCAACATGTGAAAAATTTTAAAGTGTGACGTTTCATTTACAGGTTCAGAGTAGCTTTCAATTCCTGTACTAGTGTGCTTCTAATTAAATCTTAATTGTACCATTCATTATGAATTGAAAGAAACACTGATATACTGGATTTTCTACAAGAGGAACACAAGATGGCCCTCATAAAATGGCTGGCTAATCCAAAGAAAAGGAATAAAATGTGGAAATGATCCTTAAAAGTAAAGCCTAACATTTGAAGTTGAATGATTATTAAATTATCACAAATAATATCTTTTTTATAGGCCCATATGATTTAAATATATATGATTAGTTATAGTAAATCACCAGAATGCATGAGGAGCAGTGAGTAGGTAGCAAATGTAATGAAAATGACACATCCATTAATTTAGTTGCTACTTTATCATATACCAATTTAATATATCCTTGTGAAATAAACATTTTTAAAGTTGGTTTATCTTAAGGTCAGAAGAAGAAAGGACCAAAAATGTAAGTAGCCCAATGCTGCTTTCTCACGGAACAGGAGTTTTGTCTGAATTGTAGGATAATTACATTTGTCTCATTATACCTCTTTGGCATGTGCTTGGGTAATTTGAATTTTCAATGTAGCATGAAATAATTTTCAAAAATAAATCAATGCCCCTGCCATTTTTAATTCCTCCTGTCTATAGAGTCATCATTCCTGAAATCTGGTGATTTCGAATTTCGAATTTAAATGAGCTCACTCTCTTTACCATTATCTCCTGCAAACAGCCCTATAGAGAATAAATGAAGCAATAACTTAAAAAATACACCAAGAAAGGCTCCAACAACTTTGTGGAACTGAAGTTGAAAACAAAAGGTGTATTTCTGATATCCAGAGAGCTGGAAGATAGTATCTCAGCCCTAGGTTTTTTGATAGTCTGGGATTGGCCATTTATTCTTTTTTGAGATATAAAGAAAATTCAGAAAAACACAATGAGGTACCAAACACCCATGTATCTGCTACCCAGATTTTAGCAAATAACATTTTGTAGTGTTTGTTTAAAGTCAGTTTTATAAAAGTAGTTTTTAAAATTCTCCTTTGTTTTTCCTCTAATCCCATTCCCTCCTACTCCTTCCTCCCCAGTCCAGGCTGTAACCCTCATAATTTGGTGTATTAGCATCTATTACTGCATAACAAATTACCCCAAAAGTTGGTGACTTAAAACAACACCATTTATTATCTCACAGTTTCTGTGTGTCAGGAATCCATGTGGTTTAGCTGGATCCTCAGGCTCAGGATCTTTCACAAGGCCTCAGTCAAAGTGTCACCTGGAGCTGCAGTCATCTCCAGGTTCAACGGGGCAGAATCCACTTCCAAGTTCACTCAGTGGTTGTTGGCAGGATTCAGTTCCTTGAGGACTGTTGTACTGAGGGCTTCAGTTCCTTCCTGCCTCTTGGCTAGTGGCTGTCCTCAGTTCTTTGCTACAAGAGCAGCTCACAATATGAAACTTGCTTCATCAAAGCTAGAAGAGCCAGAGCCAACAAAGGAGAAGTCACAGTTTTTTATACCTCATCTTGGAAGTGACCTTCTATCACTCTTTTCATTACAAGCAAGTCACTAAGCCCAGGCCAAACTCAAGGGGAGGAAATTATAACAGAGCATGAAGTCTAGGAGGCAGGATTCATTGGGGGCCATCTTAGGGGCTAGCTAGTATGTATCTTTCCATCTAATTATTATATATTTTTGTATAAATATCTGTCAATGAATATTTTATATATATAAATATGTACAATGTTACATATGTTTTCAATTTATAAAAATGGTTTCATAATGTGTGAATTATTATGCATCTTGCTTTTTTCATCTCAATATTATTATTTTTTTATTTTTATTTTTTTTGCGGTATGCGGGCCTCTCACTGTTGTGGCCTCTCCCGCTGCGGAGCACAGGCTCCGGACGCGCAGGCTCGGCGACCATGGCTCACGGGCCCAGCCGCTCCGCGGCATGTGGGATCTTCCCGGACCGGGGCACAAACCCGTGTCCCCTGCACCAGCAGGCGGACTCTCAACCACTGCGCCACCAGGGAAGCCCTACTGAGAAGTTTTTTAAAATCATGAATGGGGACTGCATTTTATCAAATGCTTTTAAATGTATCTTTTTAGATAATCATACGATATTCTTAATATGTGAATTAAATTAATAGTTTCCTAAAGTTATCATTTTTGCATTCTTATTATAAATCTTTTCTGATCTTTTTAATACAATGCTATATTCAATTTTCTAATGATTTATTTAATATTTTGCATTTGTGTTCGTGAGATTAGTTAAAGTTTTATTTTCTTCTACTCTGCTTTGTGTGTCATGGTTATTCCAGCTTCATAAAGTGAGTTTGGTAGCTTTCCCTCTTTCCTATTCTCTAGGACAGTTTGCAAAGATAGAATTTTTCTTTCTTCAAGGATTGGTAAAACTCACCTATGCCTGTATATTAATCATGTTTTTTATTTTTGGTATTCTATGATGCCTTGACATCTTGGGGCCTTATGTACTTGAGGAGGGACTGCTCCTTCCTGGACTAGCTATTCCTAGAGATAAAATAATTTGCCTTTGAACATATCTTTGTTGTGCAAACCAACCAATCCTGAGTCTATAACTTCCTCCTTTTATCAGAGTGCTGCAGTCTGGGACTTTTATCCCCCTGTGGTAAATCACCCTAGGGCCAGGTGCTAGACAACTAGGGACTACCCCTTTATAGCACAGAGCCTGCCAAAATTATTCAAACTATCCAATTCTAAATGTGCTCAGTTTGCCTGCCATGCCTCACCCATTGCTTCCCACCAAAAACCACAATAAAGGATCTGGGCATGCTTTCCCCCTTGCTTCCTCTGCCTCTTGATCATCCTTGGTGCTTTCCTGTGTGGCCTCCCTGCTTGGCGTGCTGTGCCTTCTATTTTTTAGGGATCTGAAAGTATAAAAACTTCTTTCATGACAGTAATTTTTGTGTCTTAATGTCTTACTACCTGATTAAGACAAATCCTGGGTACATTTTAAAACAGCCTTGTACCTTTTAGAGGAGTAAGAGTTTTTTTATGCCAGTAAAATTTTCTTAACAGTTATTGCTCTATTAAGTTTTCCTGTTTCTTCTTCAATGAGTGTTGGTGATTTTTATTTTTCTAGAAAATTGACTATTATATCTGTTTTCAGACATACTGGCAAAATTAATAAAATGTTCCTGATTTTTAAAATATTTACAACTTCCGTAGTTATGTTGCCTTTTAAATTTTCTAATATTGTTCACTTAATGCCATTCTCTTGTTTTCTTGATTACTTGATAAAAGGTATGCCTATTTTATTGGTCTTTTCAAACAAACTGCTTTTGGTTTTATTAATCATCTCTTATTTTTCTGTTTTCATTTTAATTTCTGATTTTCTCTTTATTTTTTCTTTCATTCTACTTTCTATGGATTTTTTTGTAGCTTCTGGAGTTGAATGCTTACTCCATTTAATTTTAGTTTTTCTTATTTTCAAATATGTTCTCCACTCCCCAAATTTTTTCCATGTTAAAAGAGCCCAATTAGTGTAATATTCCTGGCCTCTCTCCATCCCTTTACTTACTTCACTGCAGAGCAAGTAAAGAGACTTATATGATTGGTAAATTTTAGAAGAATTCTAAATTCTTCTAAGAACTAAGGACATTTGACCTAACTCTTCTTCCCTTCTTCTTGAAAGTTAATGATGAGGAAGGAGCATGAGTTCTCCTCTGCTATTCCATGATGTAAGTCTCACCTAGGCAGGATCCAGTGTAGGCAAACCCGCCCATATCCAGTGTCCTTGTATATAAACTCTCAGTTCTGGACCTATGTTCCCATCTTCACGAGTCCTGGTTTGTTACTGTTTCTCCATGAAAGCTACCTATGCCCTTAAGATTACTGTCTTCCTTACTTTCCTGTGTGTCTTACTGAATGAAAGCATACTCCTTAGAGTTAGTAAATTGTAGAGGCCATGTCAATGAAGTATATTTAATATTGTTTCAAGTTATAATTACTGTGAAAATCATATAAAGGTATTAAATGAATATTGGAAAGGGAGAAAAAGTGGCTAGTAATTATTCAACATCATAGAGCAGCCATTCTCACTGTTCTTTGTATATTCTTTTGTCATGATATATATACATTTTTCATGCTTGTAATCATGCAACATATCTAGCATATATATTTCTTCATGTGTATAGATTGTCTTCATACTTATAATTTTCAATGACAGCATATTTCATTGAGTAGACATTTCATAACATAACTACACCATATTACTTTCAATTTTTATTTGTGAAATTAATAACTGTAATAAACATTTTTACATATTTAATATTTTCCTATTTTTAAATTTTTCCTTGGGATTAATATTCATAATTGTTGAGTCAAAAAAAGTGATCATTTTTATGAATCTTAATGTGGGTTCCAGTTATATCCCAAATAACTGTGTTAGTTTATACTGCTTCCTATAATGCATGAGTAGCCCAAAACCTTGCCAAAATTGAATAATTTAAAAAATTTTTTAATATAATTTTTTTTTGTTATTTTTTGTTATTAACTACTACATTTGAACATGTTTTGCTTTCTATAAAACCAGATTTCCTTCTCTTTTTTTTTCAGGAATATCTGTTCATAATTTTTCCCAATTATTTTTTGAAGTTTTAATGTTTCCTTTCCAATATGTATGAGTTATTTATATGAAATATTAGTACTTTGGGGACTTCCCTGGTGGTCCAATGGTAGAGAATCCATCTTCCAATGCGGGGGACACAGGTTCCATCCCTGGTTGGGAGACTAAGATCCCATATGCCATGGGGCAACTAAGCCCACACGCCACAACTGCTGAGCCCGTGCACCTCAATGAGAGAGCCCACGTGCTCTGGAGCCCACGCACCACAACTAGAGAGAGGAAACCTGCACACCACAACTAGAGAGAAGCCCGAGCACCACAACTAGAGAAAAGCCTGTGTGCCACAAGTAGAGAGAAGCCTGAGTGCCACAAAATGAAGAGACTGTGCGCTGCAATGAAAGATACCACATGCCTCAACAACCTGACAGAGCCAAAAAATAATATATATATACATATATTGATACTTTTGTAGCACTTGCTATAAATAATTTTCCCTGGTACTTAAGAATATTTGGGATAACACAAAAATATATATACACAAACCTAATACAAGAGTTTTTAAAAGCTGGAAAAGAAAAAAATAAAGAAGCAAGTATGCTAATCATAGGAGCTAGCAAATGACCTATTGTGAAATTTGGCCCAAAACGTAGTCTATCAACCTCAGTCTATCAACCTGAGGTTACCTATTTAACCTCATGAAGCCACAGTCTTCCCATCTGGTAGAAACTGTACAGTTATCATAAGGAGTAAAAAATATATATGTAGAATTCCTGGCACCTAAGTAGCTTTATTATTGGTAGTTATAAAATTCTCATTATCAGAAAAGGAAAAACATAATTATCCTTTATAGAAGATGAAGCTTTCCTGGTACTAAATTCTTAAAACTACCACCCACCACAAATATAGTTCCCCTCCTTTCTTCTCAAGGCATGGGTGGGCTTAGTAAACGTGTGGTTGGATAGAGCCATGTGACTAGTTCTGGCTAATGAATTTTGAGCAGATCTCTTCTGGGCTAGAGCATTTGATTGTTAATACAAGACCTTTCAAAGCCCTCTTTCTATTGGCTGTGGCAACTGGCAGTATTGGAGAAGAAAGCATTAGCCTGAGTCCCAGAGTGGGAAAGCAAGGAGCAGAAGCCTCCAGCCTCACTGCAATGGGCAATAAATAAACCTTCCCTTAGTGTTCTTATAAGCCACTAAGATTTGAGGTTGTTACTAAAACATAGCTTAAACTCTCCTAACTGAAACAAGAAAATAACAGTTTCTTTGATCCTACATGTTACTACTGTAGGGACTGCTATAGATGCATCAGGAAGTTACAGAATTGACTTGTGCTGCACCCCTACTTATTGATGGACCTACCTAGTCTACAGTAGCAACATACTGGTCAGGTCCTGTCTACTTGAGTAACACACTGTCCACAAAACAGCAGCTCCTTCTGGGAAAGGGATCAATACTACTACTCACTACCCTCCATTTACCTTTTATTTTGGTGAATGAAGGAATCCTTTTATGAAACAGCTTATGGACAGTGAGAGAACTGTTAAGTAGGCCAAGTATATAAAAGGAAATCCTAAACTGTTGTTTTCAAATTGTCAACTAGTTATCTGTATAACATTTATTGAGTAAACCTTCCCTCTTAATCTTTTGGTGATACCTCCTTATTCTACATTATTTTATATAATTATCTTTATCCAACCTATTCCAAATTTGTATAGGTTTTTATACCACTATATCAGTATTTCAACCAATGTTATTAGTGTTATTCATAATTGCCAAAATATTTGAAGCAACCAAAAGTGAATGGATAAACAAATTGTGGTATATCTATATGGTGGCATATTATTCAGGGATTTTTTTAAAAGATGAAGAAGAGAGGATTGCAGACCCTGAGCTCACCTACTCTCAAAGGCACACCGAAAATCACAACTATCCACAGAACAACCATGAGTGAAAAACACTGAAACCTACCAAAAAAGATCTTCTACAACTAAAGACGTAAAGAAGGAACCACAACAAGATAGGTAGGAGGGCCGGACTCACAGTATAGTCAAGTCCAATACTCCTGGGTGGGTGACCGACAAACTGAAGAATAATTACATTGCAAATTCTCCCAAAGGAGTGAGAGGTCTGAGCCCCACATTGGGCTCTCAAGCCTGGGGGTCTTGCACCAGGAAGACAAGCCCCTAGAGCCTTTGGCTTTGAAGGCCAGTGGCGCTTACTTTCGGGAGTCCCAGAGGGCTGAGGGAAATAGAGACTTCACTCTTAAAGGGCAAGCACAAAATCTCACACACTCTGCAACCCAGAGCAGAAACAATAATTTGAGAGGAGCCTGGGTCAGACCCACCTGCTGATCTTGGAGAGTCTTCTGGAGAGTCAGGAAGCAACTGCAGCTCACCCTGGGAATGTAGACACAGGCAGCAGACATTTTGGGTAGCTCCATCTACCATGTGGACACTGATGCTGGCCAGTGCCATTGTGGAATCCTCCTTCTAGTTCATTAGAGCCAAGACCTGGCCCCACCCAATAGCCTATAGGCACTAGTGCTAGGACACCTCAAGCCAATCAACTAACTGGGTGGGGACACAGCTCCACTGATCAGCAGACAGGCTAGCTTAGATGCCTCCTGAGTCCTCAACTACTTTTGGTCACTGCCCTGCCCACCAGAGGGCCCAGGACACAGGTCCACCCAACAGTCCCAGAATCCCTTGGGCCCTGGCTCTCCCCTCCAGGGAGCCTGCTCTAGACCATAGACCAGCCTCATCCACCAGGGGGCAGACACCAGTCTCAAGAAAACCACAATCCCACAGCCTGCCCATCAGCAGGCCACACCTTGCCCTGGGACCAGCTGGTCCCTGGCCCTGCCCACTAGCAGGCCAACACAAGCTTTGGGTCACCCCAGACCCTGTACTGAGCCATGTCAGGGGCCACACACCCCTCCCCCCCCACCCCTCCAATCAGCAATCTGATGCCAGCTCTGGGACTCCTGGGTCCTGCAGCCAGACTCCAGGACCCAGCTCTGCCTGCCAATAGGCCAGCACTAACCCAGGACCTGGCTTCACCCACCAAGGGTGGGTGGTCCAGAGTTTTCTGGACCCTGACTCTGCCCACCATTGAGCCAGCATAAGCCCTGGAGCCCCTGGGGATCAGCAGTCAGCTGCTTTGTGACCCAGCCCCACCTACCAATGGCTGGAAGCCTCTGTAAAGAGGCAGGGTCTGGCAACAACCAGACCAGGGGCCAACCAAGCCTACCAGATGACCAACATAGTCAGCCTGCCACAACAGAAGGCCCATGCAGCCCTCATAGGGTGAACCCTTAGAGTATATAGCTTGGGTGATGAGAGGGGAGTGTGCTACTGGGACACATAGGATGCCTCCTTCAAAAGGCACTTCTCCAAGATCAGGAAACATAACTAACTAGATACATAAAAATAAAAACAGCAACCTAGGCAAAATGAGGTGACAGAGGAATGTGTTTCAGATAAAGGAACAAGATAAAACCCCAGAAGAAGAACTAAGTGAGTAGAGATGGGCAGTCTGCCTGAGGAGGAGTTCAGGGTAGTGATCATAAAGATGACCAAAGAACTCAGGAGAAGAATGGATACACAGAGCCAGAAGTTAGATGTTTTAAACAAAGAGTTAGAATATATAAAGAAAAACCAAACAGAAGAAGAATACAATAACTGAATGAAAAATGCACTAGAAGGAATCAACAGTATACTAAATGATAGAGAGGAATGGATCAGCAAGCTGGAAGACAGACTAGTGGAAATCACTGATCCTGAACAGAAAAAAAAAAAAGAATGAAAAGAAATGACAGTTTAAGAGACCTCTGTGACAACATCAAGCACACTAATATTCACATTATAGGAGTCCCAGAAGGAGAAGAGAGAAATGGGCTGAGTACATATTCAAAGACATAATAACTGAAAACTTCCCTAACATGGGAAAGAAAACAGACATCCAAGTCCAGGAGGCACAGAGAGTCCCATACAGGATTAACCCAAAGAGGAACACACCAAGACACATTGTAGTTAAAATGACAAAAATTAAAGATAAAGAGAGACTATTAAAAGCAGCAAGGGAAAAGTAACAAATAATGTACAAGGGAACTCCCATAATGCTGTCAGCTGACTTTTCAGCAGAAATTCTACAAGCCAGAAAGGAGTGGCACAATATACTTAAAGTGATGAAAGGGAAAACCTACAACCAAGAATACTCTGCCCAGCAAGGCTCTTGTTCAGACTTGATGGAGAGATCAAAAGTTTTACAGACAGGCAAAAGCTAAGAGTTCAGGAACACCAAAGCAGCTTTACAAGAAATGTTAAAGGAAGTTCTTTAAGTGAAAAAGAAAAGACCACAACTAGCAACATGAAAATTACAAAGTGAAAAAGTTCGTTGGTGAAGGCAAACATACAGTAAAGGTCAGAATTCATCCACACGCAAAGCTAGTACAAAGGTTAAAAGACAAAGGTAGTGGGCTTCATTGGTGGAGCAGTGGTTAAGAATCCGCCTGCCAATGCAGGGGACACGGGTTCAAGCCGTGGTCTGGGAAGATCCCACATGCTGTGGAGCAACAACGCCCGTGCGCCACAACTACTGAGCCTGAACTCTAGAGCCCGCGAGCCACAACTACTGAAGCCTGTCCGCCTAGAGCCTGTTCTCTGCAGCAAGAGAAGCCACCGCAATGAGAAGCCTGCGCACCGCAACAGAGAGTAGCCCCCACTCGCTGCAACTAGAGAAAGCCCATGTGCAGCAACTAAGACCCAATGCAGCCAAAAATAAATTTAAAAATAAATAAATAAATATATATATATATTAAAAATAAAAAGACAAAGGTAGTAAAGTCATCTATATCCACAATAAGCAGTAAGGGATACACAAAACAATTAGATGTAAAATATAATATCAAAAACATTAATTATGAAGGGAGAAGAGCACAAATGAAGGGCTGCTAAAATGCATTTGAAAGTAAGAGATCAGCAACTTAAAACAATCATATATATATAAACTTCATGGTCACCACAAACCACAAACCAAATAATAGATACACACACAAAAAAGAAAAAGGTATCGGAACGTAGCACTAAAGACAGTCATCAAATCACAAAAGAGAACAAAAGAAGAAGAAAGGAACAAAAAATACCTACAAAACAACCCCAAAACAATTAACAAAATGGCAATTAGAACATACATATCAATAATTAAATGTAAACTGACTAAATGCTCCAATCAAAAGGCTGAATGGGGCTTCCCTGGTGGCGCAGTGGTTGAGAGTCCGCCTGCCGATGCAGGGGACACGGGTTCGTGCCCCAGTCCAGGAATATCCCACATGCCATGGAGCAGCTGGGCCCGTAAGCCATGGTCGCTGAGCCTGCACGTCCGGAGCCTGTGCTCCACAATGGAAGAGGCCACAACAGTGAGAGGCCCACATACCGCAGAAAAAAAAAAAAAAAGGCTGAATGGATACAAAAACGAGACCCATATATACGCTGCTTACAAGAGACTCACTTTAGATCTAAAGACACACACAGACTGAAAGTGAGGGGATGGAAACAGGTATTCCGTGCAAATGGAAATCAAAGGAAAATTGGGGTAGCAATACTTATATCAGACAAAATAGACTTTAAAGACTGTTACAAGAGACAAAGGAGAACATTATATAATGATCGAGGGATGATCAATCCAAGAAGATAAACAATTGTAAATATACATGCACCCAACATAGGAGCACCTAATACATAAAGCACATATTAACAGACATAAAGAGAGAAACTGACAATAATAGTGGGGGACTTTAACACCCCACTTATATCAATGGACAGATCATTCAGACAGAAAAATCAGTAAGGAAACAGTGGCCTTAAATGACACACAAGACCAGATGGACTTAATAGATATATGTAGAACATTCCATCTGAAAGTAGCTGAATACACATTCTTTTCAAGTGCACATAGAACATTTTCCAGGATAGATCACACGCTGGGTCACAAAACAAGCCTTGGTAAATTTAAGAAAAATTGAAATCATATCAAGCATCTTTTGCGACCACAACGCTGTGAGACAAGAAATCAACTACAAAAAAAAAAAAAAACCTGCAAAAGGCACAAACATGTAGAGGCTAAACAATATGCTACTAAACAATCAATGGATCACTGAATCCAGTTTAATTTGGAACATGTACCATATGTAATGTTCAAAATTATTCTGATCTGTAAAGCAAGTTGTATCAGTCAGGGTTCTCTAGAGAAACAGAACCAGTAAGATACATATTGTAAATATGAAGTGATTCATTTATGGAATAAATAAAGGAACTGGCTCAAGCAGTTGTGGGGGCTGAGGAGTCTGAAATCTGTAGGTCAGGTAGGCGGGCTGGAAACTGAGGCAGCAGTTTGAGGCAGAATTCCTTGACTAGAAATCTGTTTTTGCTTATAAGGCCTTCATTGACTGCATAAGGTCCACCTACATTATTGAGGGTAATCTTTACTTAAAGTCAATATAGTATACTATAAAGTCAAAGCAATTTCAAAATATAATGTTCTATTGGTTCTATAATTTTTAAATGCAGTGATATTTTTTAAAATAAATCACTGCTGTTACACACAGCTTTTTCTTTGGGGGGGGGAATTGTTTTTTGTTGTTGTTTCCACTCTGCTCAAGAATTCAACTTCCATGGAGAGATCATCAAATCATGAAAATTTGGTCTCATCCCTGACCTTGGTCTGGGGGAGAACAAGATCCTTGAGTTATAGTTCCACTGGATTGCATCCCATGGAAAAGAAACAATCCCTCCAAGACAAAAGTGGTGGTCTTTTTTTTTTTTTAATTCAAGTATAGTTGATTTACAATATTGAGTTAGTTTCAGGTGTACAGCAAAGTGATTCAGTTATACATATATATGTATGTATATGTATTCTATTTTTTCCATTATAGGTTATTATAAGATATTGAATATAGTTTCCTGTGCTGTACAGTAAGTCCTTGTTTTTGCCTATTTTGTATATGGTAGTATGCATCTGTTAATCCCATACTCCCAATTTATCCCTTCCCCCTACTTACACACAGTGTTGATGATTATTTTCATACTATTTCACCTTTTCTTTTTTCTTTTCTGTTTTTATATGTATTTTTACTTGTATGGCACTACATTTTTCATGCTTTGTTTTAACTTTGTCTAGAGACCTACCTGGTAGCAGAAAAACAGTAAGGCAGACAAAACATATATAACAGAGGTCCCAACATAAGCCCAATAGAGATGGGCTCTGGGATTCACACATCTGAGCATGTTGGAGGTGGAGGCAGCCTGCCAAAGTGTGGATCTTGAGAAACCCAAGGGCTTGCTGAGAAATAATGGATTCCCAGGGTCAGGGACTTGACATTTGGTTCAAGGATAAAGGGAGGGGTAGAGGAGAGAAGTGATTTTGAGCATAGTAAGAAGTCTGGCATGGACTCGCTTCCCAAGTCCAGCCCCTTAGAATCCTCTTCTGAACAAAGGGGCTGAAAGAACTAAACCAACAAAAACTAAAAGATGTAGTTTTGTTTTTAAAATTATGGTGTCTGTGAAAAGTTGAGATCATGAGTCTCCAGAGACATCAATATTAGTGACTCCCCAGAAAGGATCTGGGACTTCTCTGTGGCAGGAGAAGAGCCAGGAGTGTGCCCTAATGGTGGCATCCGGGGACTTGCACAGCCAGGCTGGTGCAGTGGTGAGTGGTGCCCCGTATTGGGGCGTATTCGGCATATTCGGCGGGATGCAATAGGACACATTGCCAGAGTGCATCAGAGGAAAAGGGGCAGTGTCCCAGGATGGCCACAGCACTAGTTCTAGGGACAACATGTGAGACTCCCAGAGGGTCTCAGAAGCAAAGGGCCTGGAGTTCCCACAAAGAAATACTGATGCACTTCTTACTACCTGTTTGGAAAACATGAGTTATATTTTTTGACCCTATAGTTACCCTTCTGCTTATTTCCACGTTTTGTAGTTTCCCCTCACTTCTCCTTCAAGCAGTCCTTCTCCAGTCAGAGGAGCTAATATTGGCCCTTGTATGGACAGTACCTTTCCACTGAACCCCACCCCCACCCCCACCAGCCATGATTCTCTGTTCCTCAGTTGTGTATAATTGTTGGAGCTGTGGGGCTGATGTCTTCTATTCTGATGTGAAGGATATTCTGCTGGGGCTTGCAAGGGTCAGGGTCAGATCTCAATCTTATGAATACACCTCTCACCTGAAGAGGGAGGTCATTTTGGAGGGTCAGTCATGTGAGTGAGTTTGGAAAGTTCAGACAGGAAACTAGAAGTCTGGTCAGAATACAGGGAGGGAGACAGCCTCTCTCAATTTAGATTCCTAAACTAAGTACATGCTTGGCTAATGCAGGTCAAAATGCCATCTACCAGGTGGAGGGAGGATAACCAAAGGATTTTTTTCCCTGGGTTTTCTGATTAATGGTATGAATCCTTAATCATGGATGCAATCTGTGTCTCAAAAACTGTGTTCATTTCCCTTTTATCATCCCTTTTGCTGTTTAGCCTTGAGTAAAATCTTTGTTTAATGTTCTAACCAGATCTCTGCTGTGCTACTGGGAAACAAAAGGACCGATTGCCCACTTTTGGTCCCTAGGGTGAAGAATCTGAACTTTATTTAAATTAAATAAGAATGACATTATTTTACTTGAGGCTCTTTATATTTTTAAAAAATGTAAGTTAATGTTACTTTTCCAGAACTTTTTGAATTTTAACATTATTATAGATTTTTCCCACTGTTAAAGGAGTTTTCAAGCATTCAGAAATCATATGCAGCAGACATTTTTGGACAGAGGTAACTAGAAATCCTTCTACAGTGGAAACCTCCTGATGTCAAGACTGCTTTCTGAATCATGGTACCCTGGCTTATTTTTTATAATTGAAGTATAGTTGATTTACAATATTATGTTAGTTTCAGGTGTACAGCATAGTGATACAGTATTTTTGCAGGTTATACTCCATTATAGGATATTACCTGGTAAGGGGTGTAATTCCTTATGCTATACGCATAGTATATGGGTATATCCTTGTTCCTTATCTATTTTATATATAGTACTTTGTATCTGTTAATCCCATACCCCTAATTTGTCCCTCCTCTCATCCCTCTCCCCTTTGGTAACTACAAGTTTGTTTTCCATATCTGTGAGTCTGATTCTGTTTTGCATATACATTCATTTTTATTATTTTTTTTTGATTCCACATATAAGTGATATCATACAGTATTTGTCTTTATCTGTCTGACTTATTCCACTAAGCATAATATCCTCTAGGTCCATCCACATTGGTGCAAATGTCAGTATTTCTTTTTTGTTTGTTTGTTTCTCAAGGGGAATTTTATTTTAATATGCTAAGCATTAGTTAAAACAGGCAAAAATTCTATCCTAAAGTAGACATTTCCAACACAATTCAGGATATGCTTGTTTCTGTCCAATAGATAATATGGCTTATTATTATCAATTATGCCCTTCGCAGCCAATGGGTTTAGATTAAAATTGTTTCAAATTTAAGAGCAAAAAACAATTTCCATTTCCTTTAGAAAAGTATTGGAACCAGAACTCCCCATCTTTCTTCTTTTTTTTGAGCCTTTATATTTTAATTAATTTTTATTTTTTATTTTTATTTTTTTTTGTTGGAGCCATGAACATGTTTTAATGTTAGGGCAACTACAGTGTGTTTTTCCCAATAACAAGAAGCAAGTATGTAATGGGGAAAGATCATAGGTGATATAAAGAAGAAAGCAATATTTCTTAATAAAGTTCTGAAACTTTAGATTAAAACTCCAGTGTAATCACCTGCATGGTCTGCAACAGGTATCAGTCTCTAGCAAAAAGGAGTGTTCCTTCTGGATCTGACCTCTTCTTTCCCCAAACTCCCAACACACACTGAAACCCACAGATACTACCAAACTCAAATGTTGACCATGCTTGAGTGGTACTGATGTCAACAGAGAGAAGTCAAGGGGTCAGTTTTCAAGAGCTGGGAGCATCATCTCAGTGGAGGTTCCAGGGAGTGGGAGATAGAGGCAGGGATTTTGACTCTACTTTCCTTTATTCCTACATTATAATTCTTTAAGTCCATGTGAGTGATCAACACGAAATCTTTAGCAAGTGGGAATCTTCATCCAAGAGAAAAGGAATTTTCTGATGTCAATAATTTATGTAAATTCACTGAGTGTAAATATCTTGGAGGGTTCTAGTAATACTATTCTTATGTTTTTCATTGAATTAGCAGAGTCAAAAGATCAAGGCAAAGGTTACCATCTCTCAGGCTTCAATCCCTCCAGCTCCCAGGGTTCCAGACATTGCAGGGACTGGTAGGCAAGGAGCTTTACCCAGAAGCATCCCCATATGAGTGGCTCTCTGGAAGCTACTGAAAGGGAGAAAGTGTAAATTCATCATTATCACATCAACATGCCCACTGATGTGTTTATAATGTACAGGAGCATTCCTAAAGCATTTGGCCATAATTGCCGGGTCAGTTCACAGGCAGGCAAGATTCTCCAAGAGTGCTATGGAACAGGATGGTAATGGCATGCAGCAGTAACAGAATGTCAAAGTGATGATAGTTTAAGATACATGAGATATCAGTAAGGGTGACAGCAAAAAGAGATGCAGAACCTTATCTCTGTAGGAAAAGATAATGGCTTAGTTAAGCTAAAATGGCATTTTATTCCATAATCATCATCATTATTCTATCACTAATCATTATCAGTCACTGGGTCAGAGTTAATTCACACATACTCACACATACACACACACAAGTCAATGGATATAATCTCAGACTCTGATCTGCTCAGCTCCCACTTGGTTTTCAGTAGGTGAATTTAGAAGCAACTGGAAATATATATATATATATTTAGTATATATGTATATATATAATACATATAATATATATTTATATATATATATATATATATATATAAATATATAT
>NW_006772017.1:1045401-1103535 GCF_000442215.2 Lipotes vexillifer
TTTGGCAGTGTCGGGTCTTCAGTGCTGTGCATGGGCTTTCTCTAGCTGTGGCGAGCGGGGGCTACTCTTCATTGCAGTGCATGGGCTTCTCACTGCGGCGGCCTCTCTTGTTGCGGAGCACGGGCTCTAGGCATGCAGGCTTCAGTAGTTGTGGCACACAGGCTCAGTAGTTATGGCTCATGGGCTCTAGAGCTTAGGCTCAGCAGTTGTGGCGCACGGGGTTAGTTGCTCTGCGGCATGTGGGATTTTCCCAGACCAGGGCTCGAACCCATGTTCCCTGCCTTGGCAGGTAGATTCTTAACCACTGCGCCACCAGAGAAGCCCACGTGTGTCTTTTCGAATTATGTTTTTCTCTGGGTATATGCCCGGTAGTGAGATTGCTGGATCATATGGTAATTCTATTTTTAGTTTTTTAAGGCACCTCCATACTGTTCTACATAGTGGCTCTGTCAATTAACATTCCCACCAACAGTGCAAGAGGGTTCCCTTTTCTCCACACCCTCTCCAGCATTTGTTGTTTGTAGATTTTCTGATGATGCCCATTCCAACTGGTGTGAGGTGACACCTCATTGTAGTTTTGATTTGCATTTCTCTAATAATTAGTGATGTTAAGCAGCTTGACATGTGCTTCTTGGCCATCTGTATGTCTTCTTTGGAGAAATGTCTATTTAGGTCTTCTGCCCATTTCTGGATTGGGTTGTTTGTTTTTTTAATATTGAGCTGCATGAGCTGTTTATATATTTTGAAGATTAATCCTTTGTCCGTTGATTCGTTTGCAAATATTTTCTCCCATTCTGAGGGTTGTCTTTTCGTCTCGTTTATGGTTTCCTTTGCTGTACAAAAGCTTTTAAGTTTCATTAGGTCCCATTTGTTTATTTTTATTTACTTATTTTTTTTGCACTACGCGGGCCCCTCGCCGCTGTGGCCTCATCTGTCATGGAGCACAGGCTCCAGATGCACAGGCTCAGTGGCCATGACTCACGGGCCTAGCCGCTCCATGGCATGTGGGATCTTCCCGGACTGGGGCATGAACCCGTGTCCCCTGCACCAGCAGGCGGACTCTCAACCACTGTGCCACCAGGGAAGCCCCCATTTGTTAATTTTTGTTTTTATTTCCATTACTCTAGGAGGTGGATTAAAAAAGATCTTGCTGTGATTTATGTCAAAAAGTGTTCTTCCTATGTTTTCCTCTAAGTTTTATAGTGTCTGGTCTTACATTTAGGTCCCTAATCCATTTTGAGCTTTTTTTGGTGTATGGTGTTAGCGAGTGTTCTAATTTCATTCTTTTACATGTAGCTGTCCAGTTTTCCCAGCACCATTTATTGAAGATACAATTATCTCCATTGTATATCCTTGCCTCCTTTGTCATAGATTAGTTGACCATAGGTGCGTGGGTTTATCTCTGGGCTTTCTATCTTGTTCCATTGATCTGTGTTTCTGGTTTTGTGCCAGTACCATATTGTCTTGATTACTGTAGCTTTGTAGTATAGTCTGAAGTCAGGGAGTCTGATTCCTCCAGCTCCGTTTTTTTCCCTCAAGACTGCTTTGGCTATTTGGGGTCTTTTGTGTATCCATACAAATTTTAAGATTTTTTGTTCTAGTTCTGTAAAAAATGCCATTGGTAATTTGATAGGGATTATATTGAATCTGTAGATTGCATTGGGTGGTATAGTCATTTTCATAATATTGATTCTTCCAATCCAAGAACATGTTGCAATGGTAAATGGGAGTGTTTCCTTAATTTCTCTTTCAGATTTTTCATCATTAGTGTATAGGAATGCCAGAGATTTCTGTGCATTGATTTTGTATCCTGCAACTTTACCAAATTCATTGATTAGCTCTAGTAGTTTTCTGGTGGCATCTTTAGGATTCTCTATGTATAGTATCATGTCATCTGCAAACAGTGACAGTTTGACTTCTTCTTTTCCCATTTGTATTCCTTTTATTTCTTTTTCTTCTCTGATTGCCATGGCTAGGACTTCCAAAACTATGTTGAATAATAGGAATAAGAGTGGTGAGAGTGGGCAACCTTGTCTTGTTCCTGACCTTAGTGGAAATGCTTTCAGTTTTTCGCCATTGAGGATGATGTTGGCTGTGGGCTTGTCATATACGGCCTTTATTATATTGAGGAAAGTTCCCTCTACACCTACTTTCTGCAGGGTTTTTATCATAAATGGGTGTTGAATTTTGTCAAAAGCTTTCTCTGCATCTATTGAGATGACCATATGCTTTTTATTCTTCAATTTGTTAATATGGTGTATCACATTGATTGATTTGTGTATCTTGAAGAATCCTTGCATCCCTGGGGTAAATCCCACTTGATCATGGTGTGTGATCCATTTAATGTGTTGTTGGATTCTGTTTGCTAGTATTTTGTTGAGGATTTTTGCATCTATATTCATCAGTGATATTGGTCTGTAATTTTCTTTTTTTGTAGTATCTTTGTCTGGTTTTGGTATCAAGGTGATGGTGGCCTCATAGAATGAGTTTGGGAGTGTTCCTCCCTCTGCTATATTTTGGAAGAGTTTGAGAAGAATTTGATAGAATTCACCTGTGAAGCCATCTGGTCCTGGACTTTTGTTTGTTGGAAGATTTTTAATCACAGTTTCAATTTCATTACTTGTGATTGGTCTGTTCATTTTTTCTATTTCTTCCTGGTTCAGTCTTGGAAGGTTATCCCTTTCTAAGAATTTGTCCATTTCTTCCAGGTTGTCCAGTTTATTGGTATAGAGTGCTTGTAGTAGTCTCTTAGGATGCTTTGTATTTCTGCAGTGTCTGTTGTAACTTCTCCTTTTTCACTTCTAATTTTATTGATTTGAGTCCTCTCCCTCTTTTTGTTGATGAGTCTGGCTAATGGTTTATCAATTTTGTTTATCTTCTCAAAGAACCAGCTTTTAGTTTTATTGATCTTTGCTATTGTTTTCTTTTTTTCTATTTCATTTATTTCTGCTCTGATCTTTATGATTTCTTTCCTTCTGCTAACTTTGGGTTTTGTTTGTTCTTCTTTCTCAAGTTCCTTTAGGTGTAAGGTTAGACTGTTTATGTGAGATTTTTCTTGTTTCTTGAGGTAGGCTTGTATAGCTATAAAATTCCCTCTTAGAACTGCTTTTGCTGCATCCCATAGGTTTTGGATCGTCGTGTTTTCATTGTCATTTGTCTCTAGGTATTTTTTGATTTCCTCTTTGATTTCTTCAGTGATCTCTTGATTATTTAGTAACGTATTGTTTATCCTCCATGTGTTTGTGTTTTTTACGTTTTTTTCCCTGTAAATGATTTCTAATCTCATAGCGTTGTGGTCTGAAAAGATGTTTGATATGATTTCAGTTTTCTTAAATTTCCCGAGGCTTGATTTGTGACCCAAGATGTGATCTCTCCTGGAAAATGTTCCATGCACACTTGAGAAGAAAGTGTAGTCTGCTGTTTTTGGATGGAATGTCCTATAAATATCAATTAAATCTATCTGGTCTATTGTGTCATTTAAAGCTTCTGTTTCCTTATTTATTTTCATTTTGGATGATCTGTCCATTGGTGTAAGTGAGGTGTTAAAGTCCCCCACTATTATTGTGTTACTGTCGATTTCCTCTTTTACATCTGTTAGCAGTTGCCTTATGTATTGAGGTGCTTCTATGTTGGGTGCATATATATTTATAATTGTTATATCTTCTTCTTGGATTGATCCCTTGATCATTATTTAGTGTCCTTCCTTGTCTCTTGTAACATTCTTTATTTTAACATCTATTTTATCTGATATGAGTATTGCTACTCCAGCTTTCGTTTTATTTCCATTTACATGGAATATCTTTTTCCATCCCATCACTTTCAGTCTGTATGTTTCCCTAGGTCTGAAGTGGGTCTCTTGTAGACAGCATATATATGGGTCTTGTTTTTGTATCCATTCAGCAAGCCTGTGTCTTTTGGTTGGAGCATTTAATCCATTTACGTTTAAGGTAATTATCAATATGTATGTTCCTCTGACCATTTTCTTAATTGTTTTAAGTCTGTTTTTGTAGGTCCTTTTCTTCTCTTGTGTTTCCCACTTAGAGATGTTCCTTTAGCATTTGTTGTAGAGCTGGTTTGGTGGTGCTGAATTCTCTTAGCTTTTGCTTGTCTGTAAAGCTTTTGATTTCTCCATAGAATCTGAATGAGATCCTTGCTGGGTAGAGTAATATTGGTTGTAGGTTCTTCCCTTTCATCACTTTAAGTATATCATGCCACTCCCTTCTGGCTTGTAGAGTTTCTGCTGAGAAATCAGCTGTTACCCTTATGGGAGTTCCCTTGTACGTTATTTGTCATTTTTCCCCTGCTGCTTTTAATAATTTTTCTTTGTCTTTAATTTTTGCCAATTTGATTAGTATGTGTCTCGGCATGTTTCTCCTTGGTTTTATCCTGTATGGGACTCGCTGTGCTTCCTGGACTTGGATGGCTATTTCATTTCCCATATTAGGGAAGTTTTTGACTATAATCTCTTCAAATATATTCTCAGGTCCTTTCTCTCTCTCTTCTCCTTCTGGGACCCCTATAATGTGAATGTTGTTGCGTTTCATGTTGTCCCAGAGGTCTCTTAGGCTCTCTTCTTTTCTTTTCATTCTTTTTTCTTTCTTCTGTTCTGCAGCAGTGAATTCCACCATTCTGTCTTCCAGATCACTTTTTCATTCTTCTGCCTCAGTTACTCTGCTTTGATTCCTTCAAGTGTAGTTTTCATTTCAGTTATTGTATTGTTCATCTCTGTTTGTTTGTTCTTTAATTCTTCTTGGTCTTTGTTAAACATTTCTTGCATCTTCTCGATCTTTGCCTCCGTTGTTTTTCCATGGTCCTGGATCATCTTCACTATCATTATTCTGAATTCTTTTTCTGGAAGGTTGCCTATCTTCACATCATTTAGTTGTTTTTCTGGGGTTTTTATCTTGTTCCTTCATCTGGTACATAGCCCTCTGCCTTTTCATCTTGTCTATCTTTCTGTGAATGTGGTTTTTGTTCCACAGGCTGCAGGATTGTAGTTCTTTTTGCTTCTGCTGTCTTCCCTCTCAGTGTTTCATTTTTTATGGCTGAGTAATATTCCATCTTCTTAATTCAGTCATCTATGTTTTAATTTTTTTATTATTTTTTGGCTGCACCACCCAGCACATGGGATCTTCGTTCCCCAACCAGAGATCGAACCTGCATCCCCTACACTGGAAGCATGGAGTCTTAAGCCCTGGACTGCCAGGGAATTTTCTCGGTTGTCTGTTGATGGGCACTTGGGTTGCTCCATGCCTTGGCTATTATAAATAGTTCTGCTGTGAACACTGGGGTGCATGTATCCTTTCAAATTTGTGTTTTCATTTTTTACAAATACATACCCAGGAGTGGAATTGCTGGATTATATGGTACTTCCATTTTTAGTTTTTTGAGGAAGCGTCATACTGTTTTCCATAGTGGCTGCACCAATTTACATTCCTACCAACAGTGTACAAGGATTCCCTTTTCTACACATCCTTGCCAACATTTGTTGTTTGTAGCCTTTTTGGTGATACCCTGGCTTACATTTTGTGTTCTGCAGATCTTTCACTGTTTCTCACTCTCACTCCAACACAGTCGAATAGCTTTAAACAAACCATGGAATCCAAAGACTAGTAAAATTCAACTTCATCTACCTTAGCACCCAAGGTATGCATTCCCTCCTGGAGGTTGGAGCCAATCTTTGTCTGATTACCATCCCTGTGGTCAAAGAAGTCAGGAATAAGGATATTCTTATTCCTTAGCATTTATTCTGCAGAATGAATGGCTGAGAAACTTGGTTTCATGAAAATGTAGGAGATGATGTGTGTCAAAGAACAGAGAGGGGTGGGCTTGGTGTAGGTGGATCAACATTTCATTTATGCCCAACCCCCATCTCTCTTGCTGCCTCTACTAGAGAGGTTTGAAAGCCAAATACTGCTTTCCCAGCTCTCTAGCAGTTCAGGATGCCATATGACCCAGTTCTGACCCAAAAGAAAACTGCTAGGAGGTTTCTGATAAAGCATGTTTTCCCAATTGACAGGAATAGATGTGGCTGTCATAGCCTTTTCTTGAGCCCCCTTCTTCTGTCTTGAATGCAGACATAATGGTTGGACATGCAGCAGCCATCTTGAGACCACACAGAAAAGACTGAGAGCTAACATCTGCTCTGTCATCATCAAGCCACTAAAGCAGCTGCTAACTTCTGGCCTTCTTGTTGTGTGAGAAAAATAAAATCTTATTTGTTTAAGGCCCTGGAATTGGCATTTCTGATACTTTTAGCTGAACACAAACAACCCTTATTGTAAACAGCCCAGTGCTGGGGACCAGAATATTTCTGATGAGTAAGAGGAGTGTCCTCTTTGGTTTATCTGTCTAAAACTATGCAAACAAAAGTTTGACTCAAACAATGAAGATGGGGTGTGGGTTTTTAGATGTTAATAAGCAAGCAAATCAAGTTTCTTGTATCTGGTAATCCAGACCAGAGTGATCCAAACTGATTAATTCTCAATTAAGATTTTTAAGTCAAAACACTGAATCTATGAGTCCAGTTTTTAAATACTCCTTTGATTCCAAATGGCAGGACACCAGGAAGCATTATTGTCTGTCATGTTTCTTGCCATACAAAAGGATTTGGAGTCAGGAATCAGAAGATTTGAATTTTGGTTATGTGTGTGCCCCAAAGTCACTGTGTGGCCCCCAAAGTGACTTCTCTGTCACTCCTCTATACAATAAGGAAAATGCTATGTATCACTAGTAAAAAGAAATAATTTACTTGAAAATATGCTTTGAAAAGGATGATGTACTTCCCCTAATGAAATGCCTGATTCAAAGTCAGAGGGTGATGGGAACTTTATAATGAGGGAGTGACATCACCTGAACCCATTGATCAACCTGAGCTTCACTCAAACCAAAACAAGACATTGTGGGCCTCCTGATTCTGTGCAATATGAAATTCACCTCTAATGTATTCTTGCTCCGAAAATGGAAGAGAAAAAAGAACCTGAATTTATTCAAATTTTTAGATCTTATTTCTAGTTTTCAGGAAATGCAGAAGATAGAAAATCAAGTTAAACCTCTGCTTCATCAACACATGAAATTTCTGCTAAATGATGCCATGAGGAAGCAAGCAGGCAAATTCCGAATGTGGAACGTTCCTCAGGACAACTGACCTGGTTTCTTAAAAAAAAAAAGTCAACGTCATGTGAAAAGAAAGCACAGGAGAAAGGAGTGACTATAGTAAAAGATTTCAAAAGACTCAAAAGCCATAACACAAACAAACCAAAAAACATTTTTAAAAGATTTAAGAGCTGTACAATCAAAGACAAGTGTACCTTCTTTGGATCCTGATTCAAATAAACTGACTATAAAAAATTTCTTTTAGATGATTAGAGAAATTTTAATATGGACTGGATATTATATGATACTAGAGAATTATTATTTTTCATTAGGTGTGATATAGCCATTGTGACCTGTCATTTTTTAAGTTATATAATGAAATATTTAAGGGTAGAATGACATTTAATATCTGGCATTCACTTCAAACTACCCTAGCCAAACCAAGAGGGAGACAGAAAACAAGAAGGCAAGTGTGATGCTTATTGGAGTTGGGTGATGGACTCATGGGGAATTACTGTACTCTACTTTTGTGTATAGTGGAAAATTTTCACAATAAAAGCTATGAAAAAAAGTGTGACATGCTATATAATGTGACATTTTATTCAAGTTTGCTATTTTCCACTGAATATTAATTTGTGGGTTTTTTAAATATAGACATAGTATAAGTAGATTTTCAGTTTTCACCAAAGGGATGATGGCGTCCCAACAAACCATTCAAGGTACTAAGTTCTTCTCACATACCCTGAGAATGCCCAAGAAGCTTCTTCTAAGGAGCAAGCTTGTATCTACAGAGAGCAAAGTAAAGCAAAATCATATGATCATCTGGTGACAGAGAGTGGACTACACAATTCAAATATTTCAGTCTTTAAGTGTGTATTCTGACCTGAATTGTGCAGTTTGGCTGTCTCAAAACTTAAAGTGCTTTAATAGTTGTACATTCTTCTCTTTGCTTCATACTGTTTAGACCCAGTCCAAGTAGGAAAAAAAATAAATCATCTTTGAAGTTAGCCAGAGCAGCCATGAGACATTCTGGCTGCTTTCAGAATGGTGGCTCCAATACTAGGATGTGCTGAGTGTGTTATAGGCTCTGATGAACAGGATGCATCTGACAAGAATTCATGAAAGCTCTTTAACGAAGAGATAGGGTGGTCTGAGGAGGGTGCCCTGTTCCAAAGTGGGGTCACCACCACTCTACCTCTTGCTCCAAGGTGGCCACAGGAATATGATTCATTTGTCAGGGCTCTCTTTGTTGACTTGGCATCCCTTATCTCAAGCCTGAGTCATCGTTTGGGTCAGATTTGGGTCAAGGCTCAAGGCAATGATGGCTCTACCAGGGAGGCAAAGTGGAGAAACTGCAAAAGAAGCATATGCTGTCACTGACAAGACTTTGTGGGACACGGTGCTGTCTGTTCTCATGAGAACATGTACTCACCTCTTATTAATATTTCCCTGTTTCTTTGGCAGCCTGTTTCTTTGGCAAATATGTGCTACAACTATTTCATTAATTTTTGTCAAGAGAGGCAATTTGCCCTCTGTCCAGGGTGCCAAACTGATCCTCCTGACCTGCTTTTCTCAAAGCAGATTTCAGGACAACTGTGCTCTCTGTGTGTCTGCGTGCCCCCATCTCCCTCTCCCCCATGTTTAGCACTTGCATTGGAGAGTCATAGGCATACCATGTAGGTTTTTCTTCCTATTATACACTCAAAACAGCCTTTGACAGCATCTTCATCACACCCCTCAGCAAGGGTTGTTCTCAGTTGCCAGAGAGTGGTCGTGGTTCACACCAGATTCCAGAAAGGCCAGCCCAGGGGCTTCCCTGGTGGCGCAGTGGTTAAGAATCCGCCTGCCAATGCAGGGTACATGGGTTCGAGCCCTGGTCTGGGAAGATCCCACGTGCCATGGAGCAACTAAGCCCATGAACCACAACTACTGAGCCTGCACTCTAGAGCCTGCGAGCCACAACTACTGAAGCCCGTGCGCCTAGAGCCCGTGCTCCGCAACAAGAGAAGCCACCGCAATGAGAAGCCCGCGCACCACAATGAAGAGAGGCCCCCGCTCGCTGCAACTAGAGAAAGCCCACAGTCAGCAACGAAGACCCAATGCAGCCAAAAATAAATAAATTAATAAATTAATTAATTAATTAATTTTAAAAAGAAAAAGAAAGGCCAGTCCAGAACCACCCTGCTCCTAGGCCTGGTTTATAAGCCCAAACTCTGAATCTCAGAAGATAGTTAAAAATTCAACAAATATTTCCTGGGAATTCACCCAAGGCAAAGTTCTGGGTAAATGGATGATGGGAAGGCAGGATGGATTTTCGAGAGGAAAATGATTCTGAGATGTCATAAATGCAGGAGTGATAGGGTGTATGAAAGAAATCCCTTATAATATCAGGACACATAGAAGAGCATGGAAGATGAAGTAGAAAGATGAGGAGGAAGCAACACAGAGGCACATCTTGATAGCAGAATCCAGAAAGGCTTTATTTTAAAAGAACTCGAGAACACAGATGCAACCCTTTGCACTTCCTTAATTAACCTGAAGTGTTCACTCCAAGTAAACAATGACTTGCTCCTCAGTGGGATCTATTATCTTTTTTTTTTTTTCCTTTTTTGCGGTACGCGGGCCTCTCACTGCTGTGGCCTCCCCCGTTGTGGAGCACAGGCTCCGGACGCGCAGGCTCAGCAGCCATGGCTCACAGGCCCAGCTGCTCTGCGGCATGTGGGATCTCCCTGGGCCGGGGCACGAACCCGTGTCCCCTGCATCAGCAGGCAGACTCTCAACTACTGCGCCACCAGGGAAGCCCGGGATCTTTATCTTTGATGTCACCTTTTCTTTCTTCTAACTGGCCCTGGACATTGCAGAGGCTTTGGTAGTGATTCTCCCTTCACTGGTTTGCTCTAGTGCCTGAAATACCACCATCTCTTGGGCACAAATCTTGTGCCCTAGATGTTCCTCATTAAAATTCAGCGATAAAGAAATACCAGAGAGGAATGGGGCTTGCATTCTAAGCTATTATCCCCCTTGGATAGGTTGGATTTTTGCCTTAGTTACTATCACTTAGCTAAGACTGAGAGGTTAGGATAGTGGGAGGCAGAACTTTGTTTAGAGTAAACAGAAGGAAGATTCTGGGACCTGAATACTCTCTGAGACAGGCAGGCAGTGGCTGCCAGTGTCCAACAGAGACCTCCATCTGTCCTCTGTAACCATAGAACTTCCAGACCTCCACTGGAGAGAGAGAAGAAATCAGAGGTCCTTGCCTGATGGGTGAGACTAGTCAGGCCACAAGCATTGAGGATGCATACTTGACCCAAGGGCCCAAAAGGATTTGCTCTCTGTCTCATTCTTCCCGGTTCTCTCCACCTGAATTCCACCTGCTGCCATGTGATCTCTCCTGTTTTCTGCCTCTTCCAATTTTCTTTTTCCTTATTTATCCTTTCCTACTCTCTCTTCCTTCCTTTCCTCCCTCCCTCTCCCATGTACAGATGTTTGGGCAAGAGGCTCTCCCAAGCCTTCCTTATATTCTTAACTTTTATTTTCTTCCACCAGGGGTCGGCTTTGTTTCTTTTTTCTGAGGCTGACGCTGCTCCCACAGGGCAGGAGATATTAGTCCAGAAACAGCCCTTTTTTTGGAGATGTTGGAGACTCGGTGGTCAGGCCACAGGCAAGGTGTGCCCCTGTGCTGGAGTTATCCGAATAAGGAGGGAGCCTGCCAAGGGGGGAGGCTTGAGTCCAATCTGCCACCAAAATGCCGGTTCTCTGCCCGCTTTGAGGCATTTGAGTTAAAGTCTTCTAGGCTGGGATTACCAGGAAGCGTTGGGGACCAGTGGCGTTAAGACACCAAGACTGCAATGCAGATACCTGGGCGGTCCAATATCCTAACCGAAAAGGCCCGCAGGTTCTGCCCACTTTCCTTTTGGCCTGAGGAGCAGAGGGATTTAACCCCGTGGGTCCGAACCCAGGAGGTGGGGTAGGGTGGGGGAGCCGAGGCTGAACACCTCAGCCCTGACAGCCAGGGCCAGTGCCAGGCAGCCGGCGGAAACTAGGCGAGGCCAAAGGCAGGCACGCTGCTTCCAAGCTCTGTGCCTTCAAAGCTTCCCTCAGCTGGCCTGGGTAGCAAGCATGAGCGGCCAAAGCCCATTTCTCTTCGAACCCGCTATGGGACGTTCATCTTCAAAAGCGCTTCTTGTTCTTCCTCCTGTTTCTTCCTTCTCGTTTGTATCCCTCTGGCTGCAAACCAAGAGCAGCGCCCAAACGTACAAGTCAAATCGAATTTTGAAAGCGTATGGCTTGTGCGCTCCAAGTCCCCCTCCCCCTCTTTAAATTGTGTTTCAAAACAACATGGTGACTTTTGGACAAGATTTTTCTGTTTCACTAATACCACAATAGAGATACAATGAGTGCGGCTGGTGAAATGTTTGGTTGTGTCAAATTCAGTCCCGCAGGCTGGCTTGGGCCAGCATTGGGGCTCCGCTTTGTGTTATGTTCACGGAGAAGATATTAATTAAAAGAAATACATGATTAAAAAGTAATGAGTTGAATAAAAATTATCTCAGCTCATTTTCTGATTATGTTAATTGTTAAAAACCCTTCAATCACGCCGTTGCAGTCAATGGGCTTTAATGTGAAATTAGTGGGCTCTTGATAACTTACAGTCCAGAATAATCCTGGCGGTTTAGTCATCATCCCTAATAACAAGGATGTTGCTAAGAACAGAAATTTTACATGATTTTGATACATTCAGCCCTTCCCTCCCCCACGTGTCATTAAAAGAAAAAAAAAAAAAGGCTTAGCCTGCCGGCGGATTTCCAGCTTCTTGCACAGATCGACCGTGGCCTTGGAGGACCTGAGTTTGTGTTCCAGCCCCTTTCGCTTCCCGCGCGCCGCCCCTCGCAGGAGCGTCCGCCGTTGCCGGTTGCTGGTTACCAGCTCAATGGCCGGATGCGCCTTTGCGAGACTAAGCGCGCAGTTTCCCCTGCTGGCCGGGCCAGGGCTCGGTGCGGTGCAGCGCAGCGCCTGGGGCTGTGCGGAGAATGGGGGTAGGGGGAGAGGACAGAATTCGCAGCTACGGGGGCTGGAGGGGCCGCGCAGCTACTTGGGGACCGGTCTCCCTGCGGCGGGCGAGTAGGACTGTGCATAAACGCGTCGGGACAGCGGTGCTGCGCCCTGCGGGGTTGCTGGGCAGGGGCAGGCCGAGTTTGTGGCGCGTGTGTGTTAGTGTGTGTGCCTACTGCTCGAGCGTTTTCGGAGCTTTGGATGACACCGATCTTGAGAACCCAACCAAAGCACGGAGGGGGAGGAGGGTCACGCGAGCTAGGCGAAGGTTCCCTGTGCCTCAGATCCTGAATCCCACTCCTGACAAAGTAACTGGTGCAGAATAGGCTCTTCATGGGTTTGGGGGGATGTAAACGAAAGCTAGTAAATTTATACATGATCTAATGAGTGATGATGGCTGGTGTTCTTAGCAGCCCCTTGTCCTCCTAGGACATCCCACCCAGGACCAAACTTAGAGCGGAGGTTTGGGAGTGAGGAGAGGGTTAATATGCAGGTCGAGGGTGAAGAGGGATGTTTCTCACAATATAACATAAACATTTTTTTTTCACTCTCAATGAGTAGAAGAGTGCTGCACAAATTGGGCCTGTGACAGAGGTGCAACCGGGAGAGTCGTGGGGTCCTGGACCTTAGAGAGGTGTGGGCGATGGGCTGCTTGAGGCGGGAGAGATGTCTCAGCCCACCTGATGCTGGACATCTAGGAACCCAAAAACTTCCTATTCAAGGTGCTTTTGACACCTTGGCCAACCACCACCTGCCATCTAGCTGGAGTTAAAGGTTTCGTCTGCAGACAGGAAGAGATGCAAGCCCCATTTTTCTCCCAAGAGAACTAAGTGGGGGAAATTGCATTTCCTGAGTTCTGTCTGAAGTCATACATACTTACATATACAAAAGTTTATAGATATTGCTATGCAAAAGTATGTGGGCGGGGTCAGTAGGTAGGGAGTGGGGGGAGGGAGAGAGAAAGATAACAGATTTGATTCATTCCCAGAGCATGAGGCTCTGTGTCTCAAAGTACCTTTTTCAAAGCTTCTAATTTAAAACTATCTGGATGAAGTGGCAAATCTGCTATTTCTTAATTTGTTTTTTGTTTGTTTGTTTCTTTTGTGCCTCCAAAAGAGCAATTTTCTTTTAGAGTTTTTTTTTTTTTTAATATGTTTCCATTTTCTCAAGCCCAAACAGAGATGACTCTTCCCTGGGGAGTAGGGGGTGAAGGTGTCAGAAACGACTGGGACTCCTCCCAAGGCTAATTCTTGTTCGCCTCTCTATTTGCATCCACTGTTAGGCTGAGGATCATTTTAATAAATAACAATGAACAGGAATGGCATCTAGAGGGCTTGTCGGCAACATTTAAAAGCCAATAGAGTTTATAATTCTACTCTATCATTTCTTATTGATTAGAGTAATCAAGATAAAAAGCTAGCCGGCTCGGAGAACTTCAGCGGCATATCATTAAAGATAAGAGTCAGTTAATTCTGGAGCTGGGGTAATGTGGCTGGAATGAAGAGTTCATTTGCATGAGATGCTGAGCCCAGTAACAAGGGGACAAAAATCACTAATTAGGATTGTAGAATGTCGCCCTCTCTGCAAGCACCCTTTCCAGATCTCCACCGAAGCAGGTATCCACGTTTATGTAAATCTGGGGCTGGGCAGAAGGCTCTCTCTCTCTCTCTCTCTCTCTCTCTCTCTCTCTCTCACACACACAAACACACACACACACACACACACACATTTACATTTTACCTTTTACCAGAGGAAGTCCGATCATCTTTCTAATTAGAAATAGTTAATTCAGGTAAGGTTTTATCAGCCTTGTTTTATATCTCTAGTCCAACATTTTGTCAACATGGTTCTTGTTTTCTAATTAGTGGGATTTGCACCTTTATCTCCCATTAGGCTGTAAATGAAGGGACTCACTATTCCTACTCCAAGAACTGGCCCTTGATATATTCTGAATAAATGTTGGGGAAGAAAAACTAGACAGTGAACAAGTCCTTATCTGAAAAGAACAGTCATCCAGAGAGACTTAATCATAGTCCCAACACACTCACTTCTCTTGACAATGAGCACACGGCATGGCAGAGTCTGACATCACATGAGCGCGTGGGCTCCTCGATGCCTCCAACCACCCATCCTCTAGTCACCCACATTCTGTACCCTATAATCAGTTCAGCAAGGCCACCAGGTTAGAATGTACTACTGTTTTCCTTGAAGTGAACCCAACTCAACTCTTTGTCTATTCCCATACTCCTCTTGCTTGTTGGGTTTTAGCCAAACCAAACTGACCCTCCTCCCATGCTACAATTTACCAAATTCATGTCTACACTTAAGTCAAGGGGTCTCAAACTGAGAGTGGATACATATGTTCTGTGGGTCCAGGAAATTTTGAAAAATAATAATTTGCATTACTCCAAGTGAGGCAAGTATTCTCTCTAAGCATCACAATTTCCTGTTTTCTTCCACTGAATGTTTCACACGCTTAAACCTTTAACCTAACTAACTTGAATGGTTCTCTTTGCCTAGAATAATTTCTTTCCCTGCTCTTTCACGTGGCCAATATATTTCCTGAGCTTTGAAATAGAAATGATCAACAGAATTCCTACTGAAGTTTATCTATACTCTCCTCTGGTACTTATTTTCTATCTTGATAAGATTTGTTTGTATGTATCTCCTGTCCCATAATAAACTGGGAGGTTTGGGGGATAAGAATGTGCTCTTTGTTTATTTGTTAATTCCCCAGATTATCTCAAGTACAGCAAGCATCAAATGTTAACTAGATGGCAGAACTACTGAGCTGCTTAATGCCTGAGAGTTACCCTACATAAAGAGCATGATGTGACTATTGCCACTGAACTTATACAGCGCAGCAATCATTGCTGATGACTAAACTCTGGTCTGGTGTTCAATGTCTTTTCTATTTATCCCTCAGTAGGTATGATCAGTTAGATCATTTATAATCTAGTTCATTAATTTCATATCTGTCTCCCCCACCAACTCTATATTATAAGTAGTGATATACTCAGCTCTTTTTTTTTTTTTAGCTCTTTTATTAAACCTGTACCCATAGCAGAATATCTTGAACTTAGTAAATAATCAGTAATTTCTTGTTGAATTGACAAAAATACAAACTTGACATTCTCTCTCTCTCTCTCGCCTTACAGATGGAGATTATCACTACCTGCCCCCACCTCCTATGCCATCCTCCCCGGGGGGCGTGGGGATGCCTGACCTGGGTGGGTGTGGGTCAGTCATGTCTGATCCCCTCCTTCCCTGTCCATCCCACTACCCAGCCCCATAGCCGGCCAGGCCACCGGAGGCCAGCTCGGCCACTCCCTTAAGGAGGCTCATGAGCGTATGTCTGGTGCTGGAGTGAGTCCCGCTGTCCAGTGTTCGCCGCGGGCTCTGGCCTGATCGGTGTGGCTGCCTGGAGAGGCCCCAGCTCCGGTGCAGTGCCTGTGAGGTGAAGGGTGTGAGCGCCTCACAGGCCCTGCGGGAAGCTGGGGGCACCTGCCCGGGTGAGGATCCGCAAAGGAGGCCCGGGTCTCAGGGCCAAAGTCCATGACCCCTCCCCGGATTGTTCCCTCTAGTCCCCGCTGCCTGATCTGGCATTTCTGAAGGAGCCAGTACGTGGGTGCCCAAGGGCATGTGCTTTTGCACTTCAAGAGTGGTGCACGTTTGATGTGTGCCTGGGTATGCAGGAATGTGTGCATGTCTGTGTGATTATGTGTATGCGGGTGAGTCCAGGTCTTGTGTAAATGTGATTATGTTTCGTAAGCTTTTTGCTGCCTGAACGTTTTTTTTCCTGCATTTGTGTACATATGTGATAACATAGGCGTAAACGGTATGCAGTGTGTCATGTGTACACAGGTAGTGTGTGATGTGTATGTGGTGCAGAGCAGTGAGTGACAGCCTGGAGAAGTTCCCCAGAGGCATAAGCGCAACAGGCTTCACAGGTTGGGAGCCCAGGCGCGGGGTGGGGGTGGGGAGGTTGCCAGGAACAGGAGCCGTGCCTCTAAGGCCTGAGGGAGAAGGTGGCGAGAAAACACCTACATCCCACACTTGGTCCTTCCTCACTGCCCGCGAGCAACCAGGAGAAGCAGCTTAATCTCTCGGGCACGGGAGGTCCCCTCGACCCACCCGGGGAAAATGAAAGTAGCCAAAAGGCACCTTAGACCGGCTTTATAACATAAGTGGACGCGGAAAGGCCGCTGGACTGTGCGTTCACCCCCCGGCCCGGCTCTCTCTCTGCCCGAGGTATTTGGGATTCAGGTCCCCCAAACCCGGTGCTGGCCGTTGACCCCCACGTCCGTGAGCAAGGGAGCAGTCCCAGCCCTGGAAGTTCCTTCCCGAAAGGAACAGAGAAAGAGGCGCGCAACTGCTGGGCTACCCCTCTCGGAGACGCTGCAGCAGCGCCAGGAATTCCACCCCGCGTCCCGCTTTTCTTTGGCCTCTTTAGAACTAACTTTGCCCCTCACTTGGCTGCGGCATAAAGGAATCAAGGCCTATGTCAGATAATTGTAGGTGTCAGCGTGGAAAGTGGCTGTGTTTGCACACTCTCACAGGTCTCTCTGTGTCTGCTCCCGCGGCTCCCAGGCCTCTCACACCCCACCCCCAGCCCACAGCGCTATGGGCTGCAGCTTCCCCTCGGGAGACTGGAGGCTGCTGGAGCTGGTGGCCCATGGACCCCGTGCACGCACGCATCTGCTCTAGGATCCAGCCTCCGAGGCTGCGCGCCCGCGGGGCTTCAGGGACTGTGGTCAGAGGGTTGAGGGGGCGCCCCAGGAGGTGGCTGGACCCGGGCAGGAGAGGCCCAGCGGCCCGAACAGGAGGTACCCGACAGGGCGCGTTTCTTTAGCATTGACCCTCTGCACCCCCATCCCTCTCTCCAGCGACCTTTTTGTATCCATGCACAGCTGGGGGCTCCCTCGCCACCCAACCCTGGGCCTCCCCATACAGAATAAAGTCAGTCTGTATTTAATGGTTATGGCGGATATGAGAGGGATTTGGCAGAGGCAGAAGAGAGGCCTTTCGCTCTCAAATATCGCTCCTTACGTCGTGTGAGTCTTCCAACCTACCACGACCCCATATTCTTGTGTGGGTGTCTGACTCGAATGACAAGCGAGCTGATTTTTTCAGTACATAGCTGGGAAATGTAGTGAGTGATAATAGAGATTTCTCTTTCATTTTTTACGCTTGACTTGGTTATTGTTGCTTTTCTTTTCCCGTGATTCCTTCTGAGGATTAGCTCTGACTTCCCCACTATTGGCGGTCAAAGTGGCCCCGACTCGGGATGACAATTGACGGGGATCAAGGGATTGCCCATTCTGTGCCTGTAAGAACGGATTCGTGCCAGAGAAACTCATCAAGTGGAGGCGGAGAATAAAGACCGTTCGGGGGTAAATGTATTCATTGAGAAGGGTTCTCCCAAATTGCTTCTAAGTTTTTTTAATGAAAAGTAACGATTGCAGCAATCAGCGGCTTTTTGGCGGATTACAAATCTGGAGGGAGCTGTGGCGCTGCAGTGAAAAGCACCCCCGCCTTCGCATGGGGCAGCCGGTTCACAGGAGCAGTGCGAGGGGCCGGGGTCCAGTCGCCAGACAAAGGTGGGAAGAGGTGAGCGGAGGAGGGTGCCTCTGCGCACCCAGGAACTGGATGAAGTGTCGTCCACTCTGGCACTTGTGCGGCGGGGAGCTCCCGAGGAAAGCGAGGGGCAGGGTGCAGGGGAGGGTGCTGAGAGAGATCCACCCCACCACCGCCACCGGGTAAATTCCGGGCATCTGGAACGAGGAAGGTGTGCTAGAGGGACTGAGCAGGTGACCGTGGAGGGCAGAGGAACAGAAGGTGCGACTTCGTCCCCCACCTCCACCCTGGACCTGTGCACGCTAGTTCTTCTTTTAGGGACGTATTATTTTGCAAACTGGATCCTAAGCGTGGAAACCCGCTTGGTCTGGGTAGGATCTTACCCAGATGTTACAGGCAGGAGGAGGGAAAGACGGGTCCCCTCCCTACCCTGGGGGGCGCGCAGGACGCCCGACATCACTACCCGGCTGAGCTGGGCTCGCACCAGTGCAGATCTCTGCTCCCCTTTACATTGATATGGCTCACACCAGTCCCTTCTGCCACCGAGGAACCCGAATGCACGCCCTCACCCTCACAGAATCCTGGTGCACAGTCTCCAGGCCTGCACGCACCCAGGCCCAGGCCGCAGCATTCCCTGCCCCAGGATGCAGAGAGTGGCCTTAGAAAATCAGGGGAGGGGGAAACAAGAGGGCAGAGACAAAACACTATTCCCACAGAGGTTGAGATCAGCTGCAGCAGCCTAAGGCTGCCGCATTCATCCTGACTTTTTATACATTTATTTTTTTAATAGCATACCTTAGCAGGGGGGTAGGAGGTATGTTTTTTTCACACCGACTTCTTTAGGGTTCTCCTAAGTAAATAAGGGGAGCAGAGAGACAAGGGTAGGGAAGAGAAGGAAAAGAAAGACTCTCCCCTCTCCTGACCCCCCCACCTTCTCAAGTTTAAAAAGAATAAATCCAGCAGGCAAGTCCATAGCCCTGAAGGTTTAACTTTTTTTCTTTGCAGCTTGTCAATGCGACCATTGCTTTGATGGGAGGCTCCTCAAGGTGACACATTTCTGAACTTCACCCCCTTTTCAAACTAACTCCCTACCTCCTTGTTAGTGGCCAGCTCTGAACTTCTGCAGAGTGTTTTTGTGTGAGTCAAGGCTCATTCACGGGCGCTTTTGTGGGCCTCTCCTCCTTTCAGGCCTCAGCGTGTTACACCAATTAAAGGGCGACGTGCTGTAAATGTAATGGGCCGCGCAGCGATTGTTTCTGACAAGCAACAAAACACATAGATCCACCCCTTAGATTAGGCCGTTGAAGGGGAGGGTGAGGCCGGTCAGTTTACTGAATAGTTTGTGAACTGTAATTCTGAGGACTCCTGTGAAAAAAAGTCTCTTCCCACCTCCCTGGCCTTGCTCCCCCTCTGCAAAAGTACCAAAAAAGAAAAGAGAGAGAGAGAAACAAGTGACATCTATGGCATAGAATGGGGGTCACTAGAGAAAAAAACCTGGGTGGGAGCTTGTCCTTTCATTTGGACTGTCTGAAAAACCCCTTTAGTTCTTTCCCCTCCTTCCTACTCTTTGAACCTGAACCTGGCCCTCAGTTTTACTGGCCACAGCAGCCTTCTCCCCTGATGGCGAGCTTGGTCCCCCCAACACTGGACATCAGATCAGGGTAAGAGTAAGGAACAGTCAGGTTGCCTTAGAAAATTCCATTGATTTCATTGATCTAGTTCTCTCGGGACATCAATGAGTCACAGACTGCAGCTTCCCCTAGCAGGTCACTCAGCCCTGGCTTCCGCTCCAGCCTCTAGTCCCTCTCCACAGCCTTGCATGCTGTAAAGGTCTCTGATGCCAGCACTCTGCCTGGGCTCTCTCTATCCTTTTGAGTTTTCCTTTGATTTTCCAGTGTCTTGGATCTTTCCTGGCTTCTGCAACTCTCTGTCACCACCCTAACATTAAAGAGCACATTTCACCTGGAAAGAAGATGTTAAGAGATTACCTACTCACTCCATCTTCCTCACAAGTTCTGTGGCCAAGAAAAGAGAAGTGACTTGTCCAAGCTCACAAAGCAAGTAGCTGAGCTGTGACTGAAGTTCAGATCTCCCATCTCATCCCACCAAGCACCTACACTCCCACACCTCACCACCCCACCTTCCCAACCTGCCCCTTAGATGGTTCCTCTGCCTCACATCATGCTCAGGTAACCCCAGCTCTAAGGCTTAGCTTATTTGGTCCTGCTCTCACTCTTCTACTCTCCCATCCTGCCACACTCTGCCCATCCCTAGCCTTCTCAACCCAACTCTGTTCAACAGATAGTTATTGAATATCAGTTACATACAAAGAACATTTGCCTTTTCTATGAAACTTTCCCCAGTTACTCTTATTCACTAAGTCCCCTCCCCACTCAAATTCCTCTAACTGGAATCCCCCCCCGCTGCCCCCCCCCATCACTTTCTGCCTGGAAATCTCCTATCTATTCTTCAGGACCCTGCTCAAAACATACTTCTGTGAAGCCATCCCAGGGTGCAAAGACTCCCAAGGGAAGGAGGGAGGTTTAGCCTGACTGAGGAACTTGATGAAGCCCAGTGTAGCTGGAGCAGAGTGAGGCTGGAGAGAGGAGCAAAGGTCAGATCTCCTAACAGCCTTGTGGGCCACGTCAAGGATTGGGATTTTACCTTGGAAGCAATGGGAAGCCATTGAACAGCTCTGAGCAGTGAAAGTCCCTTGCCTAGACTGAACTTCTTGAGAATAGAGACTGGGTCCTTTTCATCTTTGTGTCCCTCTACTACTGTCCCAGTGTCTGGTACATAATGCTCAAAAACCATTTGGTTAGTGCATAAATGAACCAGTAACTCATTAAATGCATACCATCCAGACCTTCCTTATCTCTTAATTCTGGCTAACCAGGCTGTAAGTGCCAGGATGGCAGGAACCAAGTCACGATGTCTTTGAATTCTTAACCTAATTGACACTAGTTCCGTGCTAGGGATACAGTACACACTTGTCTATTGACTAAAGGTGTGTAAGGGAAAACTTAGAATCAGGACAATGACGGAGACTTCTTGTCTTTGCCAGTACTAACAGCCTTACCTTGGGGAACACATGACTTAAACCACTCTGAAGCCTTGGTTTCTTCATTAATAAGATGAGGCCAGTGCCACTTAATTCATGGATTATGAGGACTAAGCACCATTTGTATGAGAATGACTTGATTGCAAAGTAATATGTTAATGAATGAAAATTAGCACACTCCCCCGGGGCCAAGGTAAGACCAGTGGTGAACGCACCACTTTAAAATGACAAAAGATGGTCCAGGAGCAATCAGGATCCTGGAAGAACTCCTCTGACTCACAGCAGCCTTCCCTTCTCTTGCTGTTGGCTCAGAGCCCAGCTGGTCCCACATCTTCCCCCAGGGCGTGTCACCGCTGCTGACACCCTTCACACTTGGCTCCCTCTGCTCTTGCTCTAAGAAGCCTGTTTCAAAGAAGCCCACATTCCCTTGTTGCACGTAGAAGGCTGCACTTGGAGACAGGACAACTAGATGCTGGGACATCATGCAGAAATCACACAGACTCTGATTCCTGCTAAACCAGGCTAAAGAACCACTCATGGCAGGTACAGACGGGGCCCACCAGCCCCCTGGCTGCTCACCAAACTCTACTGCCCAGTGACTGTGGTTCTTTTCCTGGAGGCCTGCACGTCCTTGGGGATGAAATGTGAGTAAGAGAGCAGAGACTGCGGTGGCTGGAATGAGCACGCTTGCGTGTGTGTGTGTGTGTGCGCGCGCGCGCGCGTGTATTCATGTTCCAAAAGCACCTTAGCCTCTGACAGACATGGAAAAGAATCCTCAAAGAGGAAAGGGAATTTTTTGTTTAAGTTTCTATATCCAAATCAGATTTCTTTTTAAAAACTACTTCTTAACTTCCTTTCAAGAGCAGAGAGGAGAGAGACATGGGCTTCTTACCTTTCCCTGTTGTGCCTTCATTTGAACATATTTTAATCTCAAGGAGCAGGAGTAGAAGCTAATATTTGTAAAACTCTGAAGCAAAGTCAGCCAGCCAACCTGCCAGGGAGAACTCCAGGAGCATGAGGGAGCATCCAGGCGGGTGATGGGAATCATTTGACTAGTCACGTCCTCCCCCTCCCCGTGGAGATGTGGAGATGGCTTTCGAGTCTGGGGGCTAAGTAGATGCCAAACCAGAGGCCTGCTGTGGGAACGAGTATGTCTTTAGAGACTTTTCACTCCAACCTGATGTGTGTGCTGCTAAATCCTCTCCCATGGGCCCCAAACAACAACAAAAGCTATCTTTCCTCCTTCTATTGATGCATGCATCCCTCAGCCACAAGGAATGCATGTTGCTTCAGCTTAGAGTCGGCTCTCGCAACCGTAAGTGATTTCAGTCAAAGATTCTAGACCTTTATTTGTATTTTCCTGCACCAGATTCCTCTGTTTTTCAGATGATCTCCTCCCCAGCTGATGGAGTTGTTCATTTTCATAGGATGACTTTTGGGGCTGGGGAGTGCAAGGCAGTGGAGGGGGCAGGTTACTGAGCATCACCGGGGAGGAGAGTGTATAGAGGAACTTCCCTGGGGTAGGAGAAGATAGGAGCAGTGGGAGAAAGGACTAAGAGCCTCTGATACCTGGAGAAGAGACGTCCAAACGTGGTTTATGACTGCGCCTGTGCCGCATGAGAGCAGAGTAGCGCTGCCCTTATCCCTGGATGGAAGGTGGGGAGGCAGAAACCGAAACAAGTGAATTCAATTATATCTGAAAAAAGAATAGGCTAAATGAGGATTCAATCCTTGGGCCTGTTCCAGGAAATATTTGTGAGAAGTTGGTTGAAAGAATACCACTATCCAAATCCTAATTTCTCTATTATATAAAAGCCCCAATTTCTTTGCAGTTTCTGATTAGAAAATGTTTCCCTGGTTTTGTCTTTGCTACTGGTATGTGACCTCTTAATTTAATTTTGGTCTTTGCTTATACAAACCAATTGCCGTGGAAACTTTTTCCTGTGGTGCAGCAAAGACAGGGGGAAAGTAGAACATTAGTAATTATATATTGTGCTCCTAATTCATTTAATTAGTAGTTATCAAGCATCCTTAATGGTTCATAGCCACAAACTAGGTTTATGTCTGAGGGCATCAGCCTGCTTCAGAAATCTCTCATGTGTGTTTCTGTGATACAGAAAGAGGTAGAGTGTTTTTAGTGGACTGAAGTTAGAATCCAGCAGCCCCATGCCCCATCGCTTTTCTGCTGCCTTCTGGCTCTGCATTGCCCCTAGCTGGGCCACTGAGGTTGCTGCCCAATCAGTGATGCCACAGCCCAATTTACCCAAATAGCCAGTCAGTGAGAATGAAGATCCAAAACCTGATATCTTAAAAAATTAATTTTTGACTTTTTAGTCACTTGCCTGAGCTGCTAAAGAAAATGGTCTGGGTTTCTCCAATTCCTCCTCTCAACGAGTGCTGTTAACTCTTTGAGAGTACACTCATGTCTATGGGAAATGTTATGCATTGCGGGAAAAAGGCTAAATTAGTAAGTACAGATTTACAATACGTGGTACATTTTTTTGTCATGTGCCATTCCATGGTGGATGGAATTCAGAGATGTTGCATTTGATTGTATAGGTTGCACACTGCACAATGATAGAGGGAAATGTTCCATCAAACTATGAATGGAATTGGGTCTTCTGCTCATGGGGGTGGGGGGTGAGAACAGAAGGGTCCCTCCTGTGCTAGTGATCTTTATTTCAGCAACTAAGAAAACTGTGACAGACACTGAAAATAATGCATTTCTTTTGGATGAAATGACAAATTTTAAGCTCTGGATCAAGGCAACTTGCGTCTAAACTCTGCTTGTGCCATATACCAGCTGAGTCACCTTGGACAAATTGCTTAATCTCTCTGTGTCTCAATTCCTCATCTATAAAATAATAGATAAATAATGTTAAATAAAAAGAGTAACCGCTTCATAGGTTTATGAGGATTAAATGAATTCATACATATAACTAGATTAGAATAGTATCTGGCACATAGTAATTGCTCAATTAATATTAGCTATTGTTATCACTATCATTTATTATATTGAAAGACGTGCATTTTCCCCCCATTGTGGCAAGGGATAGAAATGCAGGGTTCCCACTGTTCTGTTTAGAAAATAGTGAAGACCCTGCATGGTTTGGCAGGAAGAGGGTATGTACTCAAGTAGGATAGAACAGGTTTAATTCTGTTGTAACCATCTATTGTGACCTTGGCTGTGTCCTCTACAGCTGCAGTCTCCTCATAAGCAAACTGAGGATGAGGAAAGTATCTGTCTTGCAAGGTTGGTGTGAAGATTAAAGACAAAACATGGAAAGTGTCCAGCACAGTGCCTGACCCTGGATAGACTCTCAAAAAGTGTTAGCTATTGTCAGACTGGAATAAAGCCAAGACATGGCATTTGGGTACTGTTACATATACAGTCACTGAGCGTGTTCCAGCCTTGGTGAAAAAAAAACTCCCCCACCTCAGCCAAGGACAATGATCTAAAAATTGTTATGTGGGATTTATGTTCAGGCCCCAGCTCTCTTCTGAACTGCTGGACCTTGGTGTTTGTTCTGCTTCCCTCAACTCATTCTAGGCCCTGGTCAAAAGGGACTTTTGCAGGAACGGAGAAAACAGGTCAGGGGAGGTGGAGTGTATCGTTAGTGCCTTTTTGATGGGTGAGGGTGTTTCAAGTACCAGACTGTCAGCTCCATGAGGACAAGGATCATGTCTGTTTCTGTTCAACAACATGTCCCAGTGTCCTTGGTAAGTATTTGTTGAATAAGCCAAAAAAAAATGAATACACTATTAATGACTTTCTTGTACAGTAGCAACTCAGTTAAACCTGTATTCAATGAATGGATCCTCAATTTACATGTTTGTTTTCCTTCATCTCACTTTGTAAAAAAAGAAGCTAACATAACTAGCTCCTATGAGGAATTTGGTATCCAAAAAAAAACACTAACCTCAGTTTTTCAGAATATGATCTAGAATTTGCCCAGATTCAGCCCAATTTCCTATCCTTGTATATGGAGACCGTTTGTACCATAGAAATCATTCAGCAAACATTTATAGAGCAAGTCCTATATACCAGAGACTGAGCTAATAACTTATGCTTTCAATTTTTAAATTAATTTCACATATAAATTTAAAGTGATTATCACCAAGATAAAAAGAAAAAACAGGTATTACACCTTCATTTCCTCTTTCTCATATGAGGAAAGCAGGGCTCAGAGAGGCTCAGTGACATGCTTGAGGTTCCTCTTATCATACAGCTGGGGTAAAGGAGGTGTTCCAACTCCCTGAACCCAGTACTGTTTCCACTTCTCCCTGGGATCTCTTCCATGGGAAATGCTATTAAAACTTATGATTCACATGTCACCAAGAGAGAGCAATACTGTCAACTGTCTTAAAAAGGGAGTAAAGTAAACATTTTAGAAACACTTAACAGTGGAGTTGTTTTTAATAAAAGCATTTTGGGATTAACAGAAAGGTTTTATCAGAAAATGAGTCAGAATACTTCACTCCTCAGTATGCCCATTAGTCCAAATTTAAATCTAATTATTTAGGATTTAAAATAGAAAAAATAAGGTATTTTTGGACATTTCTAACAATCTGAACAGAAATTTTCAGCATGAATTTCCTCAATAGATGCTTGATGACTTACAAACCCTGCCAGGCCCATCCCACCTTGAGGTGGCTGAGAGAGCTATTGTACAGAGAGGTTGGGTAGACCTGCCCAAGTGAACTAACAAAAGAAGCCACAGGGCCTGCTGGGAGGGAGCAGGGGTGGGGGAGGGAGGAGGAAATAGCTGTAGTTTCCCAAGAAGTCCAGCTATACTTCCCACTGTATCCATCTACCCTCCCCTAATACATAAGTAAGTTTGAATGGGTCTTTAATCCTTACAGTTAAATTTGCTTTGATTAGGACAATTATGACAAAGGCCACCTTCAAGATTAATTGGAGGGGAAGGGTGAAGAATCTATCTGATCAGAAGTCCCAGGGAAAACTGCAGTGCAAAGCACGTTTCTCTTGTGTCCTTCAATCTCCCCACCCTCACCTACTTCTTAGCCACTTCCCCCATAGATGTCCCACATTCCCATTCTGACCTTTGCTTCTGAAAGATCCTAACTGCTACCCTTTTTAATAAGCCTGTCCTTTTTGGAAAGTGCCTCAAGTTTCAAAATTACTTTTACAACAAGCTTTTCAGGTAGGTATTAAGGTATTAAGTTAACTCACCCTAACATGTTATCCCTAGAGAAATAATTCAAAAGAAGATCTTATGAACTTAAATGAAACTCTAATCTGTGGGGTTTATGCCTGAAATGTTTCAGGGGCCCATCTCCTGGGTCAGGTGCTCACCCTGGCCAATAAGCTGAGGACACAGGAGCATGTACCCCAGGGGGCAGGTCAGGGTAGATTATTTTAGAAAGGGATATGGGTGGGGTCAGTGATTGGTATCTCCTTTATATGGTTCTTATATTAGTCTACTCAGGCTGCCATAACAAAATACTATAGATTGTGTAACTTGAACAACAGAAATTTATTTTCTCATAGTTCTGGAAGCTGGGAAGCCCAAGATCAAGGTGCTGGTCAATCTGGTTTCTGGTGACAACTCTCTTCCTAGCTTACAGATGGCTGCCTTCTCTCTGTGTCCTCACATGAGGAAGAGAGGGCTCCGGTGTCTCTTCCTCTTCTTATAAGGGTGCTGGCCCTATTGATTAGGGCCCCACCCTTATGGCCTCATTAAACCCTTATCACCCCCCAATAAGCCCTATCTCCAAATATAGTCACAGTGGGGGGTTAGGACTTCAGCATATAAATTGGAGGGCACATTCAGTCCATAACATTCCACCCCAGGCACCCCAAAATTCATGTCCTTTTCACATGCAAATACGTGTACTCCATCCCAGCAACCCCCAAAGTTTTAACTTATTCCAGCATCAACTCTAAAGTATAAAGTCCAGAGTCTCATCTAAATAGCATCTAAATCAGATATGGGTGAGATGCATCCTAAGGCAAAATTCCTCTCCAGATGTAAACCTGTGAAACCAGACAAGTTATATGATTTCAAAGTGAGGCAGGCATAGAACAGACATTCTTGTTCCAAAAGGAAGAGACAGGAAAGAAGGAAAGTCTAAAACCTAGCAAGCCAAATTCCATTAGATCTTAAAGGCTTGGGAATAATCCTCTTTGGTTTGATGCACTGCCCTCCAGGGCCACTGCTAAGGGCCCCCACCATGGCTTTCTTCAAGAGCCCCACCCTCTGAAACCAGGGAGGAAACAGCCTTGCCCCCTGAGCCTGTGTTAGGCAGCCCTCTGCATCACCTTCAGGTCATTCTCTTTCCTTGAAGGATAACGCATGTTAGCATCCTTCCTTCATTCCGTCCCATTTTCTTGAAGCTGGCAGTGTTTCTGGTGGTATAATCTCTATTTCTGGCTTCTGCTGAGCTGGCTGATTAGATCCATGTTTCACACTTAATCTCCTTATTAAAGGGTTGTTCAGCCACCCACACCCTTAGTGTTCTCCTCAGAACATCCTCCTCAGTTTTTGCAGTATGGATAGGTGAGAATTTTCCAGTCTTTAAGTTCCAGTTCCTTTTTGTTTCCTTCTTCAACTCATCTCTCTCCTCTTGTATTTTATTAAAAGCAGTAAGGAAGACTAAAGCCACACCTTCAGTACTTTGCTTAGAAGTCTCCTTTGCTAAATACCCAATTTCATTGCTGGCAAGTTTGTTCTATCACAAAACACAGTTCAGCCAAGTTCTTAGCCACTATGTAATAAAGATCACCTTTCTTCCAGTTTCCAATAACCTATTCCTCATTTTTACTTGAGCTCTCACCAGAATAGTCTTTAACATTCACATTTCTACAAACATTCTGCTAGTGATCATTTAAGTGTTCTCTAAGAAGATGGAGCCTTTCTCTCCAGCTCTCCTTTTTTCTTTCTGAGGTCTCACCAGAATCACCTTTAACATCCATATTCCTACCACCAGTCCCTTAATGGCAATATAGACTTTTTCTAGCATGCACCTCAAAATTCCTCCAGCCTCCACCTATTTTCCAGTTCCAAAGCTGCTTCCACATTTTTAGGTATTCGTTACAGCAGCACCCCACTTCATGGTACCAAAATCTGTATTTGTCAGGGTTCTCTGGAGAATCAGAACCAATAGGATGTATATCTATATAGAAATAGATTTGTTATAAGGAATTGGCTCACACAATTATGGAGGTTGACAAGTCCCAAGATCTGCAGTCAGCAAGCTGGACCCAGGAGAGTTAATGGTGTAGTTGCAATCCAAGTTCAAAGGCCTGAGAACTAGGAGAGCCAGTGATGTACAGTTGACCCTTGAGCAACATCAGTTTGAACTTTACAGGTCCACTTATATGCAGATTTTTTTCACTAAATACTACAGTACTACACATCCGAGTTTGGTTGAATCTGCAGATGCAGAACTGCAGATAGAGGGCTGACCGTAAAGTTATGCTTGGGTTTTTTACTGCATTGAGGGTCAGTTCCCCAACCCTGGCATTGTTCAAGAGTCAACTGTAGTTCTAGTCCAAAGACTGGTGGGCTCAAGATCCAAGGAGAGGGCTTCCCTGGTGGCGCAGTGGTTAAGAATCCGCCTGCCAATGCAGGGGACACGGGTTTGAGCCCTGGTCCGGGAAGATCCCACATGCTGCAGAGCAACTAAGCCTGTGAGCCACAACTACTGAGCCTGCGCTCAAGAGCCCCTGAGCCACAACTACTGAGCCTGCGAGCCACAACTACTGAAGCCCGTGTGCCTAGAGCCCGTGCTCTGCAACAATAGAAACCACCGCAATAAGAAGCCTACGCACTGCAAGAAGAGCAGCCCCCGCTCGCTGCAGCTAGAGAAAGCCCGTGGGCAGCAACAAGACCCAACGCAGCCAAAAGAAAATAAATAAATAAGTAAATAAATCTATTTTAAAAAAAATAAGATCCAAGGAGAACCAATGTTTGATTTCAAGTGCAAAGGCGGGGAAAAAAAGGCAGGAAAAAACTGATATCCCGGCTCAAAGGCAGTCAAGCAGGAGGAGTTCCCTCTTACTCAGCCTTTTTGTTCTATTCAGGTCTTCAACTGATGGATGAGCCCCACCCACATTAGGGAGGCCAACCTGCTTTACTCAGTCTACTGATTCAAATGTTCACTTCATTCCAAAACACCCTCACAGACACATCCAGAATAATGTTTGACAAAATATCTGGGCATCCCTTGGCCCATTCAAGTTGATACATAAAATTAACCATCACAGTTCTCAACCCCATAAATCACCTTAGGTATATAAGTACACATTGGAATCCCCTGGGGAGCTTTAAAAACATACCATTCTGTAGTCCCACCCTCAGAAATCCTTAAGTAATTGGTCTGAGGTGCATCTTAGAAATTTTCAAAACTCCTCTGGTGACTCTAATATGCAGTCAAGCTGGCCAGATGAAGTACCTCAGCAAGGAAACTTGGTGGAGCAGAGAAGCCACATGGGAGCACTTTATGTGTGTGGCTCAGTGCAGAGCCACCACCAACTAATCACTAAGAGTCTCTTAATTCAATTAGTTGAGGATCCTTTATACACTGCTAGCTATAACAGCAAAGAAATATGAAGCAATAACAACATAGATGCTAAGTGCACGTAACGATAAAACTGAAATCAAAAGTACAAAGCTTTGGGGGGAAATAGAGATCCTTTGGATGGGAATGGTGGGGTCTTATTTTAAACTTTTGTGTTGGTGACATATAGAGCTATGGCTTGTGTCTCATAATTTATGTATTTTTGATTCCATGCATTTTTAATCATTTACTGATTTTTTGATAGTTACTACTTTTTCTTCTGGAAAGCTGGGGGCACTCACCCTCCCTCTTTTTCCCCAAGGCTGTGCCCTCAGCCAGGAAAGGAAGGATGACTAAAGGGGCTGCTGGCAGGGCCTGGTTCGAAGCTGCGGGTTCTAGGGCCTGGTCTGAGCCATGGAGTTTGGCCTCCTGTGGGGTGGGGAGGAGGGAGGAGCTAGGAGGATGACAGAGGGAAGGAACTCCTCTCCACCTTGCTGAGGAAGAGACAAGGGCCTGGGTAACTTTGTATGTATAGAATAGTAGTTCTGGTTCTTTCCACGGTGATGTTAAGAACTGAGAGTGACACTTCCCTCTTCTCTGAGCAACTCTTACCCGCTCTGCCGTGGGGTAATAAGGCAAACCAAAATGGCAATGTACTTTCTGGGTAAGGTTTAGTACAGTATTTGCTCAATATCAATCCAGGGAGAGGCAAGGGTACATAGAAATGTTTTGCATGGTGAACAAGTGCCACATTGTATCATTCCTACTTTTGCCATTGAAGGAGAACTATGCAAAAATTACTAACACCTTAAAAGATACTAATTTCTTAAGAGTTTACTGATAACTTGGAAAACCATGGAACCAACCCTGCAATGTAGTTTCAAAAATAAGTCTAACAGTGTAGACAGTTTCGGTTTGGGAAGATGGATAGTGGTGATAGTTGCACAACAATGTGAATGTACTTAATGCCACTGAACTGTACACTTAAAAATGGTTTAAGTGGTGTAAAAATAAAAAGTTCCACATTAAAAAATAAAGGCATTTCTTATTCAGAATTAACACCATTTTAAATACATAATACCAGAACGGAAATCCTGAAGGCTCTGCTATCCAAGTTACAAATTCTAGGTTCAAATAAGTATGAGAGGAGACAAGAAACGGGATGGTAGAGAGGTCGCAACTATGCAACCATCAGGCTTTCTATTCCCTTTGTGGTTCTCAAGATGGCAAAGATCTACTCAGACAAGTTTTTCTTTAGTTGAGCTGGTGTTTTGGTTGCAGAGAACAGGAGGGGAGAGAGACAGGGAGAAATCTTCCTCCTCAACCAAAAAAGGGCGGGCACCCACCAGGACCGAACAGCCGCGACCAGCCCGAGCTGCCCTCGTCCCCTAGGCGGCTGGAGCCGCAGAGCCGGCGCTGCAGGCAGAGCGTCTGGCTGCGCGGCCCACCCCGGGGGAGAGCTCCTAACTCCCAGAGCCTCCTGTGGCTGCGAGGCGGGAGCAGCGGCTTCTCCCGCCTCCCTCGCGCTCCCTCGGCTTCCAGGTTCAATAAGGATTACATCATGGAGCAAGTATGCGGGGCAGCCTGAGAATCAAAGCCGTCACAATCAGCGGCTGGTTAACTGTACTGTTGCTGAAACACATCCTTCCCACCCCCTCCTCTCCCCTCTCCCACCCCAACCCTCTGCTTTTCGTACTATTAAGGATAGCATTATTGGGGAGAGGAAAATCTGATCAAAACTGTCGACCGCCAACAGCAGATTTTCTATGGATTCTATAAAGGCCACCTTAACGATTTCCCTAATTAATGGATGACATCTTTGGCTGAAGGAGAGGCGATGGATTCGACTCTGTCTTCGGCTTTGTTAACCTTCTAATTAACTTTCGTAGGTCACCCAGGTCTCCCAAACCTAAAAAGTGAAGAGGCCCATTGTGCGAGGAGCAGTAAACTTACTTTTTCTGCTGGGATACTTAAAAGGGAGAACAATTATAGGCTGAGAAAAATAACTCCATTTAAAAGCTTTGTGGCTGCAGAGAATGCATAGGTCCCTCCCTTAGAAAATAATTGAAACACCTTTTATACCAATATTTCTATGCATAATAAAAACAAATTAGCAAAATGCATCTAAATTCAGCAGCACTTTCAAATTACCTTTTTTTGGAATGTAAGCCTCTACAAGTCAACAAAAGGAGCGGGAGTTTAGAGAGAACATTGCAACTGCAACAGCTATCAGCCTTTAGGCAGAGCGAGTGCAGCACTGGGCCGAGCTCAGATATCTGAGTCAGCTCCTGGAGGAAATGCTTCGAATTTAGTGCCCTTGCCCATGCTGGGTATGAGATGCCAAGGGGACCCAAAGACTGTTAGCAAGTGAGCAGGTCTTTGTCTGGATGGAGTGGCCTTTGGGGGTTCAGAAATATTTTAATGGTCTTAGTGAAAAACAGAAACCACCATGGTGGAAAAGCCAGAAAGTTAGTGAAACCCCACTGCGATTAGTGAAACCCCACTGCGATCAGTGAAATTGATAAGACAGAACAATTTTTTTTAATGTAAGACATATTCCTGTTGGAATTTTCATTTTGGTAGATTTGACAGACTATGCAGATGTGTTAGAGTTTCTGCCCCAGCTCCTTGGCATCTGTGGCTAAACAGAGGAGACACTGAGGGAAGAGTAGATGCTCAGCCTAAAATGGAACTGAGATGAAGCCTCCTTTAAAGGAGGGCTTTGCTGAAAGGGAATGAGATTCCTAACCCAAGGACAACAGTACTGTGACTTTAGTATTGTTTTCTGATTACAAACAGACCCAGAGCTAATTGTAGAAAAGTATAAAGACTTTAAATACTGTCAATATTTTAATCATGTCTTTCCATTCTTTCTCCTATGTATCCCCCAGTTTTTATACCGTTCATATTTGTATTCTTCGATTTGTTCCTTTAACAAAAGAACATTTAGCATTATTTATAAAAATTAAAAAAACATAAACATTCTTTGATGCAGCAATTCCTCTTTAGGAAATTTCCCTAGAGGTATACTTGCACAAAATGACATATGTATAAAGTTATTCTTTCCAGCACTTCATAATAGATTGAAAGCTATCTAAATGTCCATTAATAGGGGACTGGTTAAAGAAATACAGTACATCCATTGAGTGGAATATTACACAGCCATAAAAAATAGATGAGGATGCTCATTATATGCCATTTTGGAATGGTCTTCAAAATAGCCCGTTAGATAAAAAACAAACAGCAACAACAAAATGGAGCAGAACAGTGGTGTAAAGTATGCTACCATTTGTAGAGAAAGGCATGGTTTGAATATTCATAAACATTTTCTTCTGGTGGCAGTTATCTTAGGAGAAGAGACCTGAGTGGCTGAGGAACAGCTGTGGGAGGGAGACTTCTCTATAACTTTATATCTTTTGAATTTGTACTGTGTGAATATATTATCTATTCAAAAAATAACTACATAATTTAAAAATTTTTAAAAGAGAAGGGTTGCTATTTTCCAGTCTGCTCTGTGCATAGCTCTGCACAATTCAAGGGTAGCCTAGTCATAAAAGCATCCTATTCATTTCCATATACTAAATAGCTTATTTTAGACTTCTCAAAGTCTGCCTAGATTAAAAGAACCCTAAAATGGAAGGTACACAGTCACTCTCTCTTTGAAATATTTAAATGTTTCTTAATGAAAACAGAATAATGGGGACTTCCCTGGTGGCGCAGTGGTTAAGAATCTGCCTGCCAATGCAGGGGACATGGGTTCGAGCCCTGGTCCGGGAAGATCCCACATGCCGCGGAGCAGTTAAGCCGTGTGCCACAACTACTGAGCCTGCACTCTAAAACCCATGCTCGGCAACAAGAGAAGCCACTGCAATGAGAAGCTCGAGCACCGCAATGAAGAGTAGCCCCCACTTGCCGCAAGTAGAGAAAGCCTGCGCAGCAGTGAAGACCCAACACAGCCAAAAATAAATAAATTAATTAATTTTTAAAAAACAGAATAATGCATTCTGTGATTTAATTGTTTAAAATTAAATTTCAACAAACTGTTACGTCTGTGTAAATAAAACATTCACAGGCTTCATCAGCACATGCATCGGGACATATGCTTTGGGCCTCAGAATTGTAGAAATATTTCCTAACATTTGAGATGTGCCAAGAAACAGATAAAGAAGTCAAATAAAATCTTTTTTTGTTGGCTTTTTCTGTTTGTTTTGGCCGTGCGGTGCCGCTTGTGGGATCTTAGTTCCCCAACCCGGGATTGAACCTGGGCCCACAGCACTGAAAGTGCTGAATCCTAACCACTGGACCGACAGGGAATTCCCATATAAAATATTGTATTACACAAATTCTTCCTGCTCACAAGAGTCTGATTTACTTGTATCAATCAATTTAAGTGATTCATAGTTTATGAGCTACTATTTTAAGTGACTGGACTAAAACCTGGAGCCAGTATTATTCTCTCCTCACTCCTCAACCCAGTCTGTCAAAATGGCATTGGAAATTATTAGGCTGAACCATATGCAATTAGTGTGGGTCAAGTACAATAGCAGCAATTTCAAGATTCAGCCTAATATCTTTCATCATCATAATGTAGCCTGTAGCTACATAACAGAGACATTATTATTGTTGCCAGTCCACCATCCATTTCTCCCTTCTTCCCTGTTAGCAGAACTCCCATTTAATTCCCATTTAGGAAGGTAGTAAATCTCAATTCAACTAAACTGTATACATGGAATTCCCATTTCTTTTGTCTGTGATTGGTTTAGATTTGGGCATGTGATACAGTTCTAGGCCAATGAGATATAAGAAAAGACAGCTAAAAGTTTCTGAGAAAGATTTCTCTTCCACTGGACATTTTCAGGTTCAGATGGATTGCCCAGAATTCTGGCAGTCATCTTGCTACTACAAAGAGTGCAGACATAATGGGCATCCTAGGGTGACACAACAGGAAATACGAAGGAAGTTGGATCTCCATGATAGTATTGAGTGGTTGTATTAAACAACTCTGTAATCCTCTGACCTTGTACTTCTTGTTATACGAAATGATAATTTTCCACATAGTTTAAGCCATTTTGAATTGGTTTTCTGTTATATTCCAAATATTAATAGACCATCCTGGTAAATATTTTCACCACTTTAAGTGGCATGAAAGCCAGGTAGTATCCTGTAAAAGCTCCTCAAGTAGTTCTATTGTACTCTTCTAGTCAAAATTGTTTTAAATCATAAAAATAAATGCCTCCTTGGGCTTCCCTGGTGGCACAGTGGTTAAGAATCTGCCTGCCAATGCAGGGAACACGGGTTCGATCCCTGGTCTGGGAAGACCCCACATGCTGTGGAGCAACTAAGCCCGTGAGCCACAACTACTGAGCCTGCGCTCTAAAGCCCACGAGCCACAACTCTGAGCCCATGTGCTCTAGGGCCTGAGTGCCACAACTACTGAGCCTGTGTGCTGCAACTACTGAACCCTGCATGCCCTAGAGCCAGTGCTCTGCAACAAGAGAAGCCACTGCAATAAGAAGCCTGCGCACTGCAACGAAGAGTAGCCCTCACTCGCTGCAACTAGAGAAAGCCTGCACGCAGCAACGAAGACCCAACACAGCCAAAAATAAATAAAATTTAAAAAATAAAAGAAATAAAAGAAATGCCTCCTCAAAATCTTTCGTCATAAGGGAAATGCAAATTAACACCACAATGAGATACCGCTTCACACCCACTAGAATGGCTATAATCAAAAAGATGGGCAATAACAAGTGTTAGTGATGATGTGCATTGCTGATGAAAATATAAAATAATGCAGCCACTTTGGAAAACAGTTTGGCAGTTCCCGCCAAAAGTTAAACATAGAGTTACCATATAACCCAGCAATTCTACTCCTAGATATATGTTCAAGAGAACTGAAAACATAACATCCTCACAAAAAGTATACAGGAATGTTCATAGCAGCATTATTCCTAATAGCCAAACGGGAGAAACTATACAAATGTCTATCAACTAATGAATGGTTAATAAAATGTGGCATGTTCATACATAGAATATTATTTGGTAATAAAAAGAAATAAAGTACTGATGCATGGTACAACAAGATGAATCTTGAAAACATTATGCTAAGTGAAAGAAGCCAGACACAAAAGGCCACGTAGTGTATGATTTCACTTATATGATATGTCCAGAAGTGGCAAATCCAATGAAACAGAAAGTTTCAAAAATACATATGACCGATTTGTTAAAAAGAAAGACTATTTTTTAATCTAATCAGAGCTTCATCTTTGCGGTCATTTAAGCAAAAATGAGTGAAGATTCTATCCCCCAGAAGACTGTAAACTTCATGAAAGCAGTGTCCCTGCCTGTGTCTTGGTGCCAGCACATCCAGCTGGACTACACACATTACAGACTATGTGAGTGAATGGATCTTGGTGCATTTTCTTATGAACAATTCTCGGCTTAGTTCCTAAAATAGGCCTGTGTTTACTCAACTGCAAAATGGGGCTAGAGCAGTAATAACCTTCTAGGATGAATGTGAGGATTAAATGAGTTAAGGGAGCTCATTTAAACTTTGCAAAGTTCCTGGGACGTAATAAGAGTCAACAAGAGGTAGTCATTGCTGTATTGTTTTAAGTATTATTACTATTATTGTATTTGGGGACCTTATGCCCACTCATCACAAGGCGTAGAAATTTCTTACCACCTGGCATGAGCAATTCTTGAGTGATTATTGTTTAAATATATATTTGCTCTTATAAAATTGAAGAAGGGATTAACAATTTTCAGATTCTGAAACAAAAATAATTGGAAATTCAGATTCAGCAATCATAGGATTTTATAACAGTCTACAAGTACATGAAAAAAATCTACAAAAATATAATAGATTTGAATTTCTATAAATGATCTAGTCTGAAACATTTTTCTAAACTTCTACTATTTTTTGTTTGTTTTGTTGGGGTTTTTTTTGCGGTACGCGGGCCTCTCACTGTTGTGGCTTCTCCCGTTGCGGAGCACAGGCTCCGGGCACGCAGGCTCAGCGGCCATGGCTCAAGGGCCCAGCCGCTCCGCGACAGTCCCCTGCATTGGCAGGCGGACTCTCAACCACTGCGCCACCAGGGAAGCCCTCTATTTTTTCATATACTCCATTAAGCTTAAAATACCAAACTCCTTAAGTTAACTTTAGGTCAGCTTTCAGCCTCTGTTATAAGTTTTTAAATTGTCTCCCTCATCCCTCACCCTCCCCACTAATCAAGTTATAACATGCACCTTATTTGAGTGAAATATTTTTCACTTTACTTGAAGTTTAACATATACTTATAGGATTGAGTCAACCATTGTTTTAGGGTAGGTAGGGGTGTGCTGGAGGCAAAACTTTGGTCCTCCCATCTCACACAGGGAAAAGCTTAGGTAAGTGATTTATCTTGCATCACATAACTTGTTAATGGGATTTTGAAAGGAAAGTCCAGGACAAGGTGCTCTTTTTCCTGCTGCTACAACACGCCAGCCCCCTCCATCATACAACACATGGACGAACAATGGACAAGCAGCACAACATTTCCCTAGCTGGGACATCAAATATGAGAAAGGACAAGCATAGGGAAAATGGAAAGTGCATGATTTTTAAGTGCATTCTTCCAGGTTTCAATCCAGATTTTGATCATTTATATGTTCACAAGTTTACATTAGATCAATATGCTTCATTAATCTTGTTTGCTCTTGTGAGAAAAATACAATGGCCAGGGAAAAGTGGGGAATAGATGAACAAGTAAGTGATTTGCTGGAGAGATTAGAAAATCTCTGTCAGAATCAATTCTGTGTGTTCACACCAACCCTTAACTACCCCTCACCTTACCCCACAAAAAAAGAGAGCGAACAGATAGTAGCAAAGAATAAGAAAGTCTTCTGATGCCAGGCAGTAATAGAGTTAGCTGTCACCAAACTCGGCCAGAAATAATGGATGACAACCTCACCCTTGCACACCATTCCTAGTATCAGTTCCTTTTTCTTTATTCTCATTACCAGCAAGACCCACCCACAAGGGGGAAGATTTCCTCCCAGTGTGAAGAAACTTCCTATCAAGTAAGTTGGATGTTTTCTCTGCTGAAAGGTTACATCTTGTTTATGGACGGGGTTCTCTGTTTTAAAAGTCCATGGGCAGAGGGGCCCTGTGGAGATGGATTATTCCTCATTCCCCCCAATTTAATCCCCTCATTCAATTCCCCCTTTCTGACTCCTCTCTTCCTTTCTCTTCTCTCTTCCTATTTTGCGCCTTCATTTTATTCCTCTCCAATCTCCTTCCCTTCTCTTTGATCACATCAATCTTTAGTAGTATATTAATGTTACTCACCAAAGTAACAAAGCCTTGATTCTGAAATTCTAAAGTCTTGATTCTGAATTTGCTTCTCTAAACAAAAGATAGGTTTAACATTAAGAACTACAGGTGGTCCAGCATCACTTTTTATATCCATCCCCAAACAAGGAGGCCATATATTTATCTAGAGATATTTTGTATAACTTAATTCAGTATACATGCAATCTATGTATACATATACATTAAAGAATCTTTTGGATCTGTGTAAGGGCCTTTGAAGTCTCTTCTGCATGTTAATTTCTCTCCTAATCCAGATGCCACTGCTCTTTGTGACATTTCAGAGAGGTCACTGAGCACCATCCTTATAACCCTCCAGAGAAGAACAATGGAATGCAGAACTTTTTTTTTATTACCTAACCTTTTAATATTCTTTTTTCCTTTTCAAGAAAATCCAGTCAAGTACTAGGAGGTCTTACCACTAATAGTAATTTCTCTCTAGCTCAGTCAGTACTTACCCTCTGCAGAGAAAATTATGAATGTATCTGTGTTCACGGATTTACACATTTCCTGTTTTATGTGATTACTCCCCAGAAGGAACTACCTTGAGCCTCTGCCTAAACGGATCTTTGTGGCCTCCCCATGATTATGCAGTTCAAAGAATCACAGCTTTTACAAATGAACTTCCCTTCTGATTTGGAATCCTAAGAGCTCTAACTATTATTAAACTGTATATAAACTATAGGGATTTGAAAGGTAACAAATGTTAGAGACTGCAGCTTTTCAAGCTGTTTTTTTTTACAAACAAAATGCCAGCTTAAATTAGAAGCTGGAAAAATATTTTAGTTTTAGCAAAGCAGATTTTTTTAATCTGTTAATAAAAAATTCATAAATTCTGGAAGAATTAATCTAAAATATTGATACTTTCCACACAAATGTATCAAATGATCTTAATGTGTTACCATTTGGGGAGTTTTAATTCTGCTAGCATGAAAACAAATTTTTTGACACTGTAATATTTTATTTGAATACTGTTTTATACAGTGGAAAAGCTTAGTCTTATATACTGTGCATAAAGAAAACCCATTTGTGTTTAAAATAAAAATTCCTCAAGATATTTTAGGTTCTTGCTCTGTACAATGAATTTAAAGATAAATTATGTTCTGAGTAAAACGCTGTTTGTGTTTATGCAGAAGAATATAAAGAAGAAAATAATAGATAATTCTACCATCCAGACAACTACTATTCATATTTTCTTCCAGTCTTTTGACTAGGCATATATTTTGAAATTTCTTGTTTAGACTTTCACTGTTCTGTTTTAAGCAGTAATACTTCATGCTGAGACATGGCTTGATTTTCAGTGACAGGGAGAAAGAAAAAAGAGAGAAAGATCAAGAAAGAGGAACATGGAGGGCACAGGATTCTCTTGCCTCCTTTCCTACTGACTGCTGACACTAGTCCCCCATACCTACTTCTGCTAGAGGCATTCCCCAAAATCCTCAAATAGAACAACAACAATGAAAAAAAACTTTTCCAAACCTGAAAAGCATTGTAAGTGAGCCTACTGATATTCACTGTGAAGAAAATGTCAACATTCTCTTTGTGGATAGCTAGGTAATTTGTGGATTTTTGCATTTCTATGGTCATCTCTTTCTAGGCTTCTAAGAAATCATGAATATCTTTTTTAAAAAAGAAAAAGTAGGGCTTCCCTGGTGGCGCAGTTGTTGAGAGTCCACCTGCCAAGTCAGGAGACTCGGGTTTGTGCACCGGTCCGGGAAGATCCCACATGCCGCAAAGCGGCTGGGCCTGTGAGCCATGGCCGCTGAGCCTGCACATCCGGAGCCAGTGCCCTGCAACGGGAGAGGCCACAACAGTGACAGGCCTGCGTACTGCCAAATATATATATATATATATATATATATATATGTTTTTAATCACCTGAAAACACCCTTTAGAGTCTAAAATGGGTATGACCATTTTTCTGATCCCCCTGCAATGTAATAGTTACTCTCCTCAGTCTAGCTTGCTTTATATTTTTAGTATAAAATACATATTGAATTTTGGCAAGTTTGAGTAAATATCAATAATATAGCTTTCCAGTATAGCTTGCATCGTTATGGCCTAGAACTTAAGGCAATTAAGTGTGTCTTCCTTTTCCTGTAATTTTATATGAAGAACACATTTCCCACAACATACAGTTTTTATAGTAAGCACTATAGGCCTATAGTAAGCACTATTCTGAAAACAGAATAGTCCATCAGCCTCCTAAGAGGATGCTCAGTGTCTCCTTAGACCTATTTTCATTGAAGCCTCCAAGAATGACGTTACTGTATTGTGCTCCATGATTGTGGCTATCATTTCATCACCAGAAATTATAGCACTGGCTTCTGTTTCCAGCACTTTGGTGGGTTAGATGCTGCAAAGGTTAGTTTTACATGTCAACTTGGCTAGGCTATGGTGCCCAGTGTTTGGTCAAACACTAGTCTAGGTATTGCTATGAAAGTATTTCATAGCAGTGTGGTTAAAGTAGATTTTTAAGTAAAGCAGATTACTCTCCGTGATGTAGGTGAGCCTCATCCACTCAGTTGAAGGCCTTAAGAGAAGAGACAGGTGCCCTGAAGATGAAGGAATTCTGCATCCAGACCTGCCTTTGGACTCAAAACTGTAACTGTAACTGTAACTGTAACATCAACTCTTGCTGGAAAATCCAGCCTATCAGTCAGCCCTGTGGATTTTGGATTTGCCAGCCCCCACAGTCTCATGGGCCAATACTTAGAGTCTCTCTATAGATATAGATACATAATTTATATTGTAATATAATATCTCTTTCTTTGGAGCACCCTGATACAGATACCCTGAATGACAGTCTCAGCTAAGATAGCTAAAACTCTTGATAAAATATTTTTTAAATGTCTTTTAAAATATATCACTGAGCTTGCACAAAAGGGAGGGATTTTTCAGATCCCCAAAAGTAAGTGAAAGCAGAAACCCTGGTAATTAAGCAAGTTCCAAAGCCAGCTTTCACCCTGAAAGTTTCTGTCAGACTCTGGAGACCCTGAATCTCAACTCTGAGATGAAGCTCAGGGATTGCCCAAGGTGGGGAATCTGCTAGGAGAATCCTTACATAAAGCTGAAAACACAAAGGGCTACATCCTCAGTGTAAAGACAAATATAAAAAAATAAACCCTGTCCCAAAGAGGGGTGTTATTTCAAGGACATTTGCCTATCTTAATGTTGATGCCAGGAGGACAGAAAGAAAGAAAAAAACTTCCCTAAGAATTTGGAAGCACAACTAGGTCCATCACAGGAGAGCTTTCTACCTGAATTCATACCACATATGTGACTCCCCCAAATTTTAAACCATAAAATAGAGTATTTCAATACAAAAGGATCCCAAGTTGGTAGTACAACCAAGTAACTCAACCAGAAAGAGGAAGTGCAGATCTTCCCTGCACAAATTCATTTCCAACTTTGGCCTTAAAGAATCCCCAGAGATAAAGTGCCAAGACAAAGGAGAAGATCACAGAAGAAAAATGTCGTAAAACCTAGGAAGAAACATGGTACCATGAAGTGAAGACCAGAAGAAGCAAGCAGCAGACATCAAAAGTGGTCTTGCAAAGACATCAAATATTGACATTAGTGACCAAATACCAATTTTATATGATTAATAAAATAAAAGGGGAGCTTGAAAATATTAGCAAGGAACAGGAGACTGTAAGAGATATCCAAGCAGATCTGATAGGGAACCAAACAGTACTTCAGGAAATGAAACATAAAATAATTTTTTAAATGGAGGAGAGGGGCTTAAACAGCTGTTTAGACCCAATGAAAAAGAGAATCAGTGAACTAGAAAATATATTTAAACATTTTCCAGAATACAATCCAGAAGACAAAGAGACAAAAAACATAAAAGAGATGTTAAGAGTTTTATAACTCCTAATCAGAGTTCATGAAGGAACTAATAGAGTAGGGAGAAAGCGCCTTTCAAAGAGATAAAGTGATAATAACAGAGGAGGATTTTCCAGTATTGTTAAAGACCACAGTGCTCAGATTCAGGAAGCCAAGTGAATCCCAAGCATGATAAATAAAAGAAATCTACATATAGAACTATGATTGTAAAAATGTAGAACTCCAAAAGGGAGGGAAAACTTTAAAAGTAGACAGGAAAGACAGAGCATCTGTAAATGTGCAGCCTTAGACCTAATACTGACTTTTCAACAAAAAACAGGAGCTGGGACTTCCCTGGTAGTCCAGTGGTAAAGAATCCGCCTTCCAATGCAGGGGACATGGGTTCGATTGCTAGTCAGGGAACTAAGATACCACATGCCGTGGGGCAACTAACACGTGTGCCACAACTACTGAGCTTGCACGCCTCCACTAGACAGCCTGAATGCCGCAAACTACAGAGCCACACGCTCTGGAACCCGCGTGCCACAACTACAGAGCCCACACGCCCTGGAGCCTGCGTGCCACAACTAGAGAAGAGAAAAACCTGCAGGCCATAGCTAGAGAGAAGCCTGTGCGCCACAACAAAAGATCCTGCATGCCTCAACGAAGGTCTCATGTGCCATAACAAGACCCGATGCAGCCAAAAATAAATAAAGAAATCTTTTTTTTAAAAAAAGCAACAACAGGGCTCTCCTGGTGGCGCAGTGGTTGAGAGACCGCCTGCTGATGCAGGGGACACAGGTTCGTGCCCCGGTCCGGGAAGATCCCACATGCCGCGGAGCGGCTGGGCCCGTGAGCCATGGCCGCTGAGCCTGAGCGTAGGGAGCCTGTGCTTGGCAACGGGAGAGGCCACAACAGTGAGAGGCCCGTGTATCGCAAAAAAAAAAAAAAAAAAAAAAAAAAAACACACAAAGACAGTAGAATCATATCATCAATGTGCTGAGAGAAAATAACTATGAATCAAGCACTATATCCCCAGTGAAATATCTTCCGAGGATGAGTGTAAAATATACTTTCAGTCAATCAAAAATTGAGAGACTTTAATACTTGGCAGACCCTCACCAAAGAAAAGTACAAAGGATGTACTTCAGAAAGAAGGAAATAATCAGAAAAGATAAAGGTAAATATGTGGGTAGATCTAAATAAATTTGATTGTATTAACAATAATATCTAATCTGTGGAGGGGGGGGGAGGATTAAGCTAGAACTGGATTCCAGAACTAGAAAAGGATATATTGAAAAGATTTCTAAGGTCCTCATATTGTTTTGGAGGAGGAAAGATGTTGATTAACCTTTTTAAGTGAAAACATTAAAACAGCGAGGCAACCCCTAAAAGAATAAACAGACAAAGAATATAACTTCCAAACAAAAAATTCTCAGTGCAAAATAAGCAAAAAAGAAGGAGCAAAAAATAGAAATATAAAGCACCAAAAAGATGGCAGTAATAAATCCAAGTACATATATCAATATTTATAATAATGTAAATGTACAAATATAAATGTCCAGTTAAATGTTGAGGATTATCAAAATGAATTTTTTTAAAAAACAATTATAAACCAGTTTACAAGAGATTCTTAAAACATAAAGTTATAGAAAGGTTGAAAGTCAAAGGATGGAAAACCAAATATTAACAGAAGAAAGCTAGTGTGGCAAAATTAATATCAGAGAAAATAGACTATGGCCAAAGCATTACTAGAAATGAAAACAGTTCCTACCTAATTCACCAAGATATGTCAAGGGACTTCCCTGGTGGTCCAGTGGTTAAGACTTCATTTCCTGATTGGAGAACTAAGATCTCACTTGCTGTGTGGTAAGCCCCCCCCAAAAAAAGAAGAAGAAAATATGTCAAGTCTACACTCATATGCACCCACAATCATATACTTCCTTTTAGCATCAGAGAAAATGCAAAGTTACTGCCATTACCACTGCTATTCAATATTGTATTCAAAGTCCTAACCTGTATGACAAAAGTGGAAAATACATTAAAGCTTTAGGGATTAAAAAAGAAAAATAAAAAAACTGTCATATTTACACATAATATTATTGGCCACACAGAAAACTCAAAGAAAACTATAGGTTAAAATTATTAGAATTAATAAGAGAGGTTTTGAATCAGTATACACTTTCATACAGCAAAACTATCAAGAAGAAAATTTAATTGTAAAAGAATGCCATTATATAGCAAAAATATAATAAATCTAGGTATAAATCTAACAAAAGTCATGTACCTCATTTACACAGAAAAATTATATCTTATTGAAAAAAACATTAAAAAAGACTCAAATAAATAAATACCAAGTTGTTAGTAGGAAGCTTCAACACATGAAGATGTCAATTCTCCCCATATTGATTAAATCCAATTCTGATGAAAATCCCGGAAATATTTTTTTGTGGAACTTGACAAACTAATTCTGAAATTAAAATGGAAGAACAAAGGGCCAAATATAGGCAAGTATTCCTAAGAAGAAGTACAGGGTAAGAAGAATTGCCCTCCCAGTTATCAAGACTTAGCATATAAGCTATAGTAAGTAAGACAATGGGATGCTGGCAAAGGGCTAGACAAAGGGGCCAAAGGAATATGATAGGGAACCTGGAAATAAATCAAGGCATATATAGAGACTTGCTTTTATAATATAGTAGGCACTAGAGATAAACAGAGAAAAGGTTCAATCAGTGGTACCAAGAAAATTTATTAAACAACTGTGAAAAAAACAAAAACTAAATTGGATCCCTACCTTACCCCATACACAAAAACTCATTCCAGTTGGATTAAAGACTTAGATGTGGAAAGGCGAAACTATAAAAGTTTTGGAAAACGATTTAGGAGAACACCATTACAACCTTGCAATAGGGAAATTCTAGCATATGTGTACAGGAGGCATGCACAAGAGATAGTCTGAGAGACAGAGAGAGAGAAAGGGAAGGGAAGAACCCAAATGTCCACTCCTAGTAGTGAGGAACAATCACCTGTAGCATGCTCACACAGTGGATTACTATATAACAATGAGAATGAAGAAACCACATTGTGTGAGTGTACCACAATTAATTTAATACCAACATTAAACACAGTGGTGGGAGAAAAATCACTGACAACTATGTTATTATATTATATAATATATATATGCTATATTATTTAGGGATACATACATAAGTAGTAAAATTATGAAGCAAGCAAATGAGTAGAACACAATTCAGGGTGGTGATTATTTCTGTTGTGTTGGTAGGGAGGGGAGATGCAATCCAAGAGGGCACAAAGGAGTCTCCTTGTGGACACTACTGAGATTCTATTTTTTTTTACTGTAGCTGCTGGGATAGAGCAGTCATTTTATTTTATTCTTTAAATCATACAGATGTATTCATATAGTATTTTATATGTATGATACAATCACACTCAAATGTTAGATATGTTATTGCTAAGATCTTGGCTTCATTCTCTTATTGATTGAAATCTAGTCCACCCCTGGATCAAGTGCTCCTTCTTTTTGGCTTATGAATACCATATTCTAGATCTGGAGCTGTACTTGCACCTGCTCTACCATTATCAGAAGTCAGATTTCTGTACTTTTCTGGCAACCTAAGCCTGGGGGTACCAAGATCACCATCCTCCCTTTCCAGCAGTGTTTGCTCAGCCAGCAAGTGTAAGAGAAAAAAATAGCATTTAATTATAATCAGGTCTCCAGGAGCTTCTTTCCTCTAATGATATTCGCATCAAGTGACTCCAAAATAATTCAAGAGAGTAATTTAAGCCCTTGAAAGCTAACCAGAGTGAGTGATGGAAAGGCCTGATGCCAGTACATTACCCCTTTCAGGGGTTGACCTTATCAAAATTACCTAGTGTTCCCCTCTCAGAAGACCTTCATCTGTAAAACAGAAATGATAAGCAACCGTCCTGGGTGCTCTTAGAAGCTGTGATCATAAGCTTTCTATTAACAGACAGTAGATCCTGTCATCAATTCTGTCTAAACCTACACATTGCTGTTAAATGATTCCTTCAATGTCGAAGTTTTATCACTCTGACTCATACTTCTATTTTCTTTTCTCTTCCTAATAATGTGACATCTCAGACTTTACACCCTCACTCAACTTTTGCTGACATGAACACACTCAGCATAGTTATACTTGCCAATAAAGGTCAAATACTGTATTTTTTGGTAGGTTTTAAGAACTTTCATAATAATAAGCAAAACGTCCTGTCATTTATTTGATTTGAATTTGCAAAGGCATCAGTAAACTAAAGGAAGACATACTGAGAATTGATGGGGAAAAAAATGTTGATTCCCAAATTTATCTTCTGGAAATTCAAAATACACAATGGAGTAACAGCTGTTCTAGATTTCCACCAGAGATCAGCAGATAAGTTATTATTGAAATTCAAAGTTGTGACATCTTTAGATAAATATTTGCCTTTGACTTTCATTCAAGAGAAATCTAGAAGGGCTCACAGTCTGGCCCAGAGAAGATAATTTTAAATCTACAGTTTTAAACTGGGGTTGAAAAGGAGCCCAGGTTGGATTCTACCAACAGGTCTGTCTGCTGCTATTGTTTTCTGTTGTCAATGTCTAGGACTTTCTGTCTCCAGCCATGTTTCAGCCTATCCTCGAAGGCTTTCCTCACCCCTCTTATTGAGCCTGCCACAGATTCGGTACGTGCCATCAGAGCTCCTCTCTCACTGTGCCTCCCCTCTCACTGTGCCAATACCCTGAACTGATGCCTTTGGAGGGTCTCTATACTAAACCCTAGCTATTGAAGACTTAAGTTAGCCAGCCTCAGAGCACACAAGTGCCTACAGGTCCAGGAGCAGAAGCATCCCCCATGAAATAAAAACATTGGGATATCATCTGTTAGCACATGCCAGCCCTCCGCCCAACAAATGGCTTCCCTTACACCAGCACATAGTCCCTCCTCCCTGTTGATTCACTTGGGAAGCCGGTCCCCTTAAGAAGAATGTGGCCTTTGCACTAACCACATGGACTGGGTTGTCTTGTATGCAACCACTGCCAACCCAGCTTACAACAGTGTCAGTTAAAGAGACTTCTGCACTCATTCTCCTATTTTGAAAGGAGAGAAACAAGAGATGAACTCCTGGTCCCTCCATATGTGCTTTTCAGACCAGTGACAATCTTAATCCTACAATTTGGTTTTTAAAAATTACTGTCACTTCTAACATTACCATGTACCTGCAAAGTAATTAGATATCTTGTCCCATATGTTACATGGGCAAGTCCACCTCATAACTTTACAGAGGGATGGTGATGCCTTCCTTTGGGGCCCCCATCCTGGCACCCCTTCCCCCCCCACCTGCTTATTGATTTAGGAGTCAGCCTTCCCAAATTGTGTGTAAATTGAGGGCAAACTCATTTTAGTCTCCCTCCTATCAGGACCATAGTAGTTGTTCAGCAAATATCTGATGAACGGTCACACTTCCCAAGGTCTTAGAATACCAAGGGTACGTCTCTTTACCCTCCTCCTAAAATCACCTGCCAGCACTTCCCCCAACCTGGTGTCCCCAAGCCTCACCACGGTCCTTGCCATCACCCCGTCCACGTTTTTCTGAAGCTACTACGCCTCAGGCAGGGATCTAGGGTCCTGCCCGGAAGGTGGGTGCAGCCAGGAGGTGGCAGCGGAGGGGGGGACAGGGATGCGGCAGCCACACCCGCGTCCCCTCCCATTCCCGGGCTCCCCAACGCCCCTCTCCTTCCAGTCTCCCCCCACTACAACCCCACCCTCTGCAGCAAGGAGGCAAAGGAGCAAGAGGAGAATCTTGGCCGCAGCCCCCTCCGCCGCCTTATAAAAAAGAAATTGACTTTTGTTTGGAGTTTGTGAAAAGTGGGGCTCGGGACCCAGTCAATGGGGCGCCCCGCGGTGCGGGCTGAGTGGAGCTAGCGCGAATCGCTCAGCCGCGGCCCCAATTAATCCGCCCTTTGTGCGGCCCGCCCGGCCGCCCCCGCCGCAGCAGCACCAGCGGCCCATTGTTCGGCCTCGCCGGGCCGCGGGATTTACCCTTTTCAAACAGCCGGTTTTGTCCACGGCAGTTCGAGCGGAAGTTTCTCACTGACAATTTGCCCCAAATAGATAGATTTGTCAGAAGCGACCTTCGGGAAGGAAGCAAAAAGCCACCGGCCTGAAGGTTGGGGCCGACACTCGGCGTCCCACCCGCGGCCGCGCCGCCCTCCGCGCCCCTAGCCCGGCGGCCCGAAGCCCCTCGGGGATCCCCGATCCCCGGCACCTGCTGAGCCAGACACTTCGTAGACCTGATCTCCATTTATCCGTCTGTAAAATGGAACAGCTTGTCGCTTGCAAGCCGTTAAGTCCAGCGCTTTGGGTCAATTAGCGTGGACAACGTTCATTTCCTCTCTCTCCTCTCACCTCCTTTTTAGAAAACTGTAAGGAAAAAAAAAAAAAACCTAGTAAGACCTCAGGGACGACGTGAAACATTCTTGAAGGTGGGTCTTGGTAACAAGTTCCGGATGGTGCACGTGTTTGTTTCTCTTCTGCCCTCCGGCTCCTCCTTAACAAAGATGTCAACAGTGCTAAATCACAGGTGGGGTCTTTGTAAGACCGGCTATTGTCTCCTCGTAAGACAAGATATAAAACGCTTTGTACTGAATGGCCCGTGATCTGTAGCTTTCAATTTGGGAGTCGGGCTGTTAGATTTTTTTTTTCCCACCCACCAGAGCCACTCTTCCCCCAAATGACCTCACTTAAATAAGCAAAATCTAAATGGGGGGGAAAAAAATCCCAATATGCTGTTGATGAAAAGAATAGTTACTGATTTCTTCACACTTAATGGCAAGTATGTCTTTTAAAATACAGTCTCATACCAAACAGATCTGTGAATTTTAAGCAGAATTGAATTGTATTAATCAGTTGATGGGTTTGTTCATTTTCTATCACTAGAGGAGAAATACAAAGGTTGGGACTCCGCAGCTTCTATTTCTACTGTACTCAGTCTCTTTCTTTAGTCCAGAAAATTTCCTGCTAGTTACACATGAGAGAAAAGTTAAAACAAAAAAATCTGTTTTTTGTTTATCCATCAGGTGAATACACACTTCAGCATCATACAGAGGAAACCCTAGGTGGTCTTTAACAAGATTTCGGTGGTTAAGAGCTACAATTTAGAGAAGATGACAATACATACACAGTGTCAAAAGTATTTAAACAAACATCCCAGACAACAGAATAATGGTTATTAACTATGATGCTTTGGGCTTCTGACTGATTTCCCATGCCTGTCTGCAGCCAAACAGCTGCAGGATTTCCACACACCCCGCTTTTAAACTGTTTATGTGCATCATTTTTAAAATTGCATTTTACAACCATATCCTTCAGAACAGTCCCTCCGTGTGGAACAGAAGTGAATGGTTTAGTAATAGTGACAAAGCCAGTAGCAAGAATGTATTTCATGATAAAAAGACTCTAGTTAGAAATCAGCTCCTTCAAAAGATTCTACATGTCTCGAAATGTGGACCACTGTCTGATTCTGTATGTTCTGCAGCATGGGTTTACATGTCTAAATAAATAGAGCTCTTTAACCATACTCAACACTTGTAGTGTTTTCAAAAGTGATTAAATTGTACAACTGTCCTAAAGTGCCCACCCACCTAGGGTTTGAAAATATTAAAGAAATTGAAAGAGAAGTTAAGATTATTTTGTGCAATTCCTTTCTCACTTCCAGACAAATATTGTTTTAAAAATTACTTTAGTGATCAGGACATTAAAATGAATACATTCCTTGTACACTCCAAACATGCAACTCCAATCATTATTTAGCTAATGCAACTGGAAAACATATATTTAGTGATCCAAATATGTGCTATTATGAGTGCTTGGGTAATTATGCATTATTTTAGCTAATCATAAATGCATGGACTAAAGTTGAGTTACCTCCACTGTTTTCATTGTTGTTTAGCGTTTGTTAAGCATCTGCTTTGCACTAAAGATGGTCAAAACATCAGCCTTCAAAAAAGGCATCTAAATATTTGTATCTTATCTATAGAGAGATACATATGTTATATGTGGTACATGTGGGCATTTCAAATATCTAATTATTCAATGTCCTGATCTGAAAGAAACACTAGATTTCAAATGTTTCATCTATTTCAAAATCATGTCAGTTACACCTGAAATTTTAGAGACTTGGAGAAATGTCTACAACCTACCTCCTGAGTTGTGCACTGCTATACCTGAAAGCCTAAATCCTCCTTCTCCCAGCAGGCAATCATCTTATGCCCTGAAGCATGAGATCTGATTACCCCTATCATCATCTTAGCTTGCCTAGATACAGATGTTATTAACGGCCGTAGTTTATCCAACCCTTTTTTAAAACGCAGCTGCAGCATTTGACTTGGGGACCTCCTGTGAATCCCACTGGTTGACTCCGTCTTGCACAAAACACGTGGGGTTTTGGGGGAGGGAGAAGAGAGGGGGAGGTTTGTTTTGTTTTGGAGGTTTTTTTTTTTTTTTTTTTGAATCAGACTTCCCTAAATAGCCACTTGGCATCTTTGTAAGTGATGTGAATTCTGAAATTACTTACTAGAATAGGCGCAGAGTACTGTGTGAACTAGATCATTTAGAAAGGGGTTTTGGGGGAGGGAGAAGAGAGGGGGAGGTTTGTTTTGTTTTGGAGGTTTTTTTTTTTTTTTTTTTTATTCAGACTTCCCTAAATAGCCACTTGGCATCTTTGTAAGTGATGTGAATTCTGAAATTACTTACTAGAATAGGCGCAGAGTACTGTGTGAACTAGATCATTTAGAAACAAAGCATACTAGAATGTATGATGCTTTTCACTGCATTGGCAGAGATCGAATATGTGGTCCTGATATACTTATTGACTGAATAAAGAATAGAATTGTAGTTTATTCTCAAATACGTTAGCCACATTTAAACCGGGCTATCCCATTTTACATAACAATTGTTTCTACTAGTGTTGAAACAGTAATCTGGATAAAGTAGGTTCTAAACCTGTCGTGGAGGGAATAGAGAGATGTTTTTTAAATCTGAAAGGCCCAGATTGGCAATCCACACTGATCAAATTCTGTGATTAATTGTTCAATCTAATTATTGACCTTTTTCTCAGCATCTACAATTAGTGTCTCTAAGTGGTTCCTCTCGTAGCCTACATCATTCCCTCTACAAAACAGAAAGAGACCTCACACATTTTCTATCCATTTGGACACAGCAAATTTTAAGTACTTGCAGAGGGAGAATGTAAAGAAAAATCTGTGAAGTGGAAGAGTCTGAAGTTCCAGAAATACAGAACTATAGCTTCAAGATGCACAAAACACTTTTCTTAATTCCGATTACTTCACTTGCGAATGAAATTGCCTTAATTGGAGCTTCTAGAGGCCCTTCTGGGGAATGGGAGGTAGCTCAATGCAGTGGAATTAATATTTCAGAGATCATTAGACTCAGCGTGAAGGGATCTGGGTTCTGGGGTTGGCCTTTGTCTCTAGATGAGTGACCTAGTACAAGCTTTGTCTCTAAGGGTCTCAGTTTCCTCATCTGTAAAATGATGAAATTAGATGAGTACTGATCTCTAAGGTCCTTTCTGGTTTGTGTGCTGTATAATTCTGGGCTAAATGGGAGCCAAGTTGGACTGTGCAGTTCACAGGAAATTAAGAGGTTGAAGGAGGTTTGGTGGCCAATCCTTCCCTGGATGTAGTCTTTCTTGTTTCTCTAGTCATTCTTTTGTTTTAGAAAACCAAAACTGACCTCTTCCCAAGGTTTGGGGGCCTAGAGGACCTGTGCCTACTCCCTGTCCTCCCCCTTGCTGGGGCAGAGCAAAGGCAAGTCCTCCACCTCAAGCCTCAGCTTTCCTTGTGAGTACCATCAGGCAGGGTCACCCATATATTCCACATTTATCAAGCACTGCTATGTGCCAGAGTGCTAGGGGCTGGCAACCCAAGATGAATCAGTCTGCTTCACGGAGCTCCCTGTCTAGCTGGAGAGCTGAGTATCCCTTACGTCTCCTCTAAACTTTTTACTCTTGCCATTAGGAAATAAGAAACAGGCAGCTTTGTCTCTGCTGACCTATCTTTCTGGAGGACACTATTTTCTTGTTCCTTTGTTCCTGGTAACGTCTCTGGTTGTTTCTATTTTAAATACATTTCAGGTGAGTCATCTTATAGGGAGGGAGCCCAGGTCTTAACTTAAAGCAATTTGACATGAGAGCCATAATAAATTCTTCCTGCAACAAGGCAGGATATAAACAATTAAAATATTGTATGTAGGAAATAAAGTAAAAGATGGGAGAAAGATGTCTCTATTTGATTGTTCCTGGGGCAAGATGAATATAAAAGTGTAGTGAGACTCTGTAAGCTTCTAATCCCCAGCCTGCCCCTAGACCTGAATTTCTTCTGCTGATATGGCCCTAAGAGAGTGTGTGAATAAATGCAGAGACACAATTTGTTATTTGTTAAGAAAGAAAAAAAAAGGAGCCCGTCATACGTGGCCTTTTCTTATTGTTGCTGCTGTTAGCACCAATACTAGATTGTATGAGAGAGGCAGGGGTGCTGTTAGTAAGGAGTAACAGACAACTCTTAGATAACAGAGTTCTAGAAAATGTCAAGGAAGAACTCCATAACTCGGCACCAGTTCAGTTCTGGAGCACCTGGGCCTCTTTTCTGGATTGTTCTCAATGTTTCTTTATGAGAAGAGTTAGATAGGAGCCAAACCACTTGTAGACAGATCCACAGCAGACTCAGGAGCAAGCCTGGTGAGATTGCTTCTTGCAGTTAGTGAGCCCTCACTGAGCACCTACTTTGAGCTGGACACTCTGCTCTATGACCCACCTTCTCTCTCACTCCCCACCCACTGGGGAAGCAACAAGCAAGTATAGGTTGAATTATGACCTGGAAGCAAATGAAAATCAACTTTCCCCTTCATGTAAACAAACAAAACTTGTGTCAGGGTCTTTTGGAAACTGAACATCAAACCCCAGGCAACCTTAACTGGTAGGTTTTGCCAGACATTTTCTGGGTCTGGGTATTTCTCAACCCTGCTTGTCCTTGAGGTGAGGGGAATTTTAAAGGAATGAATCTCTAGAGACAGGGTAGCCTCTGAGAGGGGGTTGATCACTGGTTGGGGAGGGGAGTCTCTGTTCCACACCAACTTTAGCTTTGCTTGCTGATGGGAAAGCTTTTCCTTTCTCCTTTACTGTTTTAAGTTAGAATATTGGAGGGGGCACTTAATGGAGAAAATGGCACTGTTTTTTAGGGAAACTAAGTGAATGGAGATCTAGAGGTCAGACCCAAATAATCTGATGCTAGAGGGGTGTCCTGCACCCCTGCCTCTCTCATGCAATCTAATTCACAGGACTCTACTTCCCGCCTTTCTTTGTTGTTCTAAAACATTTTTAAAATTAAGTATAGTTGGTTTACAATGTTTCAGGTGTACAGCAAAGTGATTCAGCTATATATGTATAATCTTTTTCAGATTCTTTTCCATTATAGGTTATTGCAAGATATTGCATATAGTTCCCTGTGCTATACAGTAGGTCCTTGTTGATTATCTATTTCATATATAGTGGTGTGTATCTATTAATCCCAAATTCCTAATTTATCCCTCCCTTTCCTTTCCCCTTTAGCAACCATAAGTTTGTTTTCTATGTCTGTGAGTCTATTTCTGTTTTTCTACCTCCCTTTTTAAATGGATGAGAAAGAGGATTAGCAAGAGAGTGAGCTATACTAGAAGACAGTTTTCAGAGGCAGTAGATTCCCCTAACATATAACCAGTTTTCCAAGGGCATTGACAGCCTTCCCAACTCCACACTGGTTTAGGGTCCCTTGTATATTTTTCCAGAATGTCCTGTGTTTCAATCCAGTCTAAAGCACTTATCACCTTTTATGAGCCTGCTCTCCCTGTAGACTCCTTGAGAAAGGGGTCATGTCATTAATCTCTGGCACATAGTGGGTGCTCAGTGTTTGATGAGTGGGGTGGATTGCTGGATGGACAGAGACTCCTAGATTCCATCATCCTTCTGAAGGTCTTATTTCTTATCTCCTTGACCAAAATGTAAACATCCTGTGATAAAAGATGTCTTCCCTGTGTTTTTGCTTTGGTTTTGGTTGAGAACTCCATACTCACAAGAGGATAAAGACTATGCTAGAGGCTATGTTTGGACCTGGTCAGAAAGGCTTGAGAACCTCTGGGGTGTGGTCACACCCTTTCCAAGCCAACTTTATAAACTCATCCTTGAACTTAATATCTTGTCTCTGTTAAAAGGTATTTCTGAGATACATGGCATTTGCCCCTCATCAATCACTTCTCTTTGTGGACTCACAAGAAAAATCTTTGAAAGTTAAGGTTGAACAGGACTTAATCATTTTACAGATAATGATCTGGAGCCAACAGAGGTCTAGTCACTTGCCCAAATTTACATAGCTAGTTGGGACAGAGCCTGAAGCTCCACCTCCTGGCTTCCAGTGATTAGCCTTGCTGTGCCTCCAGTGACTTCTTGGGAAATCTGCAGGCTACATTCACCTTCATTCATTTGCCCAATGTTTATGCAGCACCTACTATGAATCAGGCAGCGTGCTTGCTCGAGCCTATGGATAGGAAGATGAAAAGTAACAGTCCCTACCTTGAAGAGTCTTTCTTCTCTGAGCTGCGACCACAAGAGTCCCAAGTTTCTTACACCTTAGATCCGAGGTCCCTGTGTCCTGCAGCAGCTTCCAGTTAGTAGAAGCCAGCGGACACTGGTGCCAGGCTCCTCCTGGACCTGGTGGGCAGCTGGGCCCTAGCCCCTCCTGCCTACCCTGGATCTTGTAGCTGCTGTTGCCACCGAACCAATCATGCCAGAAAGTCATCATGATGATTTCAGAACTGCATTGTGAGTTATGCAAAGCGTGCGCATAATTACAGCCAGGAGGGCAGAACATGCTGTGGGTGTGTATGCGCATGTTGTGTCTTTTGCCAGGGCTGGATGGTGTGTGTGTGTGTGTGTGTGTGTGTGTGTGTGTGTGTTTCTATTCAGTGGAATTCTTCTTGCCACCCTGCTTGATTCAAGACTGGTGGTGGGAGTAAGAGGGGATATTCCCATTTTGACTTTGAGACAATTTGGTAAGCCTCGGGAGTATTTTCCACAAGCTTTGGTGCCTACAACTGAGTCAGTAAGGCAAGAGTGTCTGGAGTAGGGAAACCGGTGGTTTGGACCCTCTAGAACCATAGTCCTCCTACCTCCAAGCCCCGGCACCTGCACAGCGGCTTCCAGGTCTCCTAGCCACAGACTCCTAAACTTCTCCCCTGGAGACAGACCTGAGCCTAGTCTTCTACGCCGGCCTTCATCTTTGACCTTCATCTTAAATTATTTGGACTCTATAAAGTTCTTCGGCCTGAACCAAGCGCCGCCCTTTGCGTCCACGTGGCGGTGGTGATGGTGGTAGCGGTGGGGGGGGGGGGGGGGGGGGAGGGGGCATAGAACTTTTAAATCGAAACACAGACTCATTGGATTTAATACTGTTACCGAGCTCTTGGGCGGCTCTGGCCGGGGAAGAGGAGTCTCATGTGTCACTTCAGCTGGCGGTAGTGGCGGGGGGGGGGGGGGGGGGGGGCGTGGCAAGTGTCTCTCTGGTGGAAGCCGGCGCCCCAGGCTCCAAAATGGCACAGTAACTGTGTTTCTCAAACGCCGGCGGGAAATCATATACTTTTCTAGGTGCGGAGTTCGAGTTTGCACCACGCCTCGGGCACCGAGCACAAGTCTGCCTAACTTGGTTGTCAACAATGTTGACTTATTGTCTTGTCTCCTAAAAATCCCCTCAGGTTTGTGGCTTTGTTCCACATTTCCCTGATCTCGTCCCACTTCGAAAAACCGTCCCACTTCGAAAAAACTTGGGAGGTAGTTGTCCCCTTTCTTGCTCTTTCCGAGTGTCCCCAGGCCCGAGTCCTGGTCGCTGCTCAGCACTAGCAAGGACGCGGGCTCTGGTGAGGGGCGTGCGCGGGCGGGGGCTCCAGGCCCAGCCCAGGCCGCGGCGGAAAGTTGCGGTCACGTGCTGCGGCCGCCAGCAGGAGCGCACAGCCTTCGGCCCTGAACCTCCGGGGCCGAGGAACTGCGGCGCCCTCCGAGGGTCCGGGGGACGCAAGCACTCCCTTGCACACACATACTCTGATCGAAAGCCCGGGTTGACACAGAGTCTGGAGAAAGTGGGACCGGGAGCGGGCGGGTAGAATTGCGGAGTGCTACTATCTGTTCACCTCCCCCAGAGCTTGAGCGGAGGGCGGGAGAGCAGGAGGTGTGACCCTTGACCTTTGGCCAAGCCCACGCCAGGAGGTGAGGCTGGCAAGCTCTTGTTCGACAAGTTCAAGCTGCTGGGAGAGCTTTAGTAAGAATTAATCTCTTAGAGATCGGGGATCACCGCTGTCTAGGCGTGCGCTCTCCCAGCGCGGTACAGGATCCAGGGCAGGAGAGAGCACAGGAATCGCGGGAAAGGCGGGCGGGAGGAGTAGGGGGCTAAGGCGGGGGAGGAAGCTCTCCAGAATTCCTGGACCCTGAATTGGGGCGGTGGGGGGCAAGCGAAGCCCGCTGGGGACGGGCAGCGGGAGGGAAAGCTCTACCCTCCAGCCGCTCCAGTGCAGAAATAATGGAGGCGAAATAGCTTCGCCCTGCTCCGGATGGGCTTTACTTCGGCAAGCCGGCGGCACCCTCCCGGCAGCCGGTGCCCAAGTGGACAGCGCGAAGGCCACAGGAACGCGGAGCCTCCGGCAAACCCCGTCCCAGGCCCCAAATACGCACACAGTGTCTCGCCTATAACGTTCCGTAGATAGTTGCAAAATGAATAATTACTCACCTTGGACCAGATCCAAGTTTTACCCAACAGAAGGGGCACGAGACCAAGAATGAACCAACTCACATGGCCATATCCGGCGCGCACAATCACACACAAACACACAGCCACCCAGTTCTTCCACGAATCTGTCTGGCTCTCTGGAGAGAAGGGGGAAAGCGTTCTGAGAAAGCTCCAGCTCCCCTCCCCTAACCTCCTTGCCATGAAATATAATAATTCATTTTTATTACGAGAGCAGCACCGTCCTCACCATCTCGCACGCACAGAGCCACACTCCCTTATTCATACTCTAACTCCTCAGCTCCGAGAGCGCCTGCATTTTCTTTGGGAGCCGCTTGGAGGTTCATTAATATCATTAGCATTTAACCCCCTCCCTCTTTCCATCCCCTCCCCGCACATGGCTGACGTCAGACCCCGCCAGGAGTTGGGGGAAAAGCTAAGTGGGCCAGGGACGCCCTATTCCCCTCCCCGTGGCTGCCTGTCAGAGCGCTTCTGGAGATATTACAGGGGACCCAGTCCGCAGCGACAGGCACAAAGTCACGGGGTAATGAACTTCGGGAACCCTTTGCCGCTGCGTGCTTGGCTCTCCCCGGAAACCGGGAGCTGGCCTCCTGTTCCCTCGGAAGACTTCCCAGCAATCTAGTTTTTCCCACTCCGCGCTCGGATTTGGGCAGCGCGGAGCCCATCTGCCTGAGACTGCGGTTGTGTGTTTCCCTTCTTTCCGTAAAAGAGCAGCGGTCTGTAGAGATCTGCCCACACTCTGCCTGCCTAATGTAGAGGGAGGAACTGAAGACTGAGAGACAGGAATGGGGAAAGAGAGGGATTTTGCCCTTTTTGCTCCGTAGAAAGACCATTTTCGTGTCTCCATCTCTGTTCTTCAATACCCTTCTCTTGCCTGCCCTCCCTTCTCCCTCGATCTGCCTGTCCGTCTCTCCATTTGTCTGTACATGCCTGTGTCCATACCAAGCAACATTCCCAGCAGCTGCGGTTTTGCAAGAGGCGGGAAGAAACTTAAGGATGCTTAATTTTCCACTGTGGAACGAATTCTGAGCGCCCGGGGAGCAGCGCAGCGCGCAATCGACACCCACCTGTCCGGCCCCGGAGCCTCCCAGGCTGGAAGGCGGCTGGAGAGCGGCGGCGCCCGGCGGCGAAGCGGGCGTTGCCGGCCGGGACTCGGGCAGCGCCCACCAACCGCTCCGCCCCGGGACCGCCAGCATGAGCAAGCCGGCCGGATCAACAAGTGGGTACCTATCGGGCCGCTGCGGGGCTCAGGCGCGCAGGCTGGGACGGACGGGCGGGCGGGGTAGCCGGGGGAGGTCCTGCTCCGATCTCCGAGACTCCGAGCCTGGGAGAGGGACTCCAGCGGTGTCTGCGCTTTGGCCCAGCTCCTTGTAGACCATGAGTCAGTGCCTTTCGTGGTGAGAGAAGAACAATTTCGTTACCTCTGGATTGCTTGATTCACCCCTTTCTCTGGTATGGTGGGAAGGTTGCGACCCAGGCCGCCCAACAGTCCCGCGAGTTGCCTCCACTTAGCGGCCAGGTGCGGGGAAGAGGGGGAGGAGGCGGCGGGGGCGGGAACTAGGCCGCAGCCCCAGGCTGCAGCACAATAACACGCTCGCTCAAAACTCCGAGCTCCAGAGCGCAAAAGCAACTTTGCGCAAAGCGGATTTTGAATGGAATGCTTTGCACCCCTTTTCTAGCTATTTCAAATAATCCTGCAAATTGGGAAGCAGAAACAATTTAAAAGTCACATTTTCCTTAATCCTAAATCCGAGTAGGTCATAACTGGGGAATTTAAAGTATGGCGAACCG
>NW_006772017.1:1103781-1116454 GCF_000442215.2 Lipotes vexillifer
AAATCCCTAATCCCAAGGAGTTTTCGAGCGAGAGCTCGGCAGAGGCAGGAGAGTGCGGCCTGTTCCCCTCTGCGCGCTCCTCTCCTTCCTTAACCCTGCTTAGCTGGAGGCTCTCCCTTGGAACGCCAAGTCGTGGCTGATCTCTAACCGCCCCTAGACACCGGAGTGCAGGTCTGAGTGTATGTGCGAGGGCTATTGCGTGCACCTTGCCTGCGGACCCTGAGAATGTGCAGGCCAGAGCCGGCGCTGGGCCGGCACGGCCGCAATGCCAGGGTCTCCATGGGGCATTTCAGTTCCCGCCTTCCGGTGGCCCGGGGCTGCGGTTTCCAGGGTCCAAGGCTGGGGGTGGTCGCTGCCGAAGTCCCCACATCCCGGAGTGCTCCCGCCGCCCTTGTCGTTTTCGCCTATAGCATTTTTGGCGCTTGTGCTTTTCTCAAACACGCCCTCCCCTCACTCCCGCTCATTGTCCCGAGCCTTTGAAAGTTGGGAGAGTCCGAGATACTTCTGAGGACTGATAATGAAGTCCCACTTGAGTGGGTTGCAATTCCTCCCCTCCCTCTCAAGAAGTGGGTTGTGTTTTTATTTTGTCCGTTTGTTTTGGTTTTGGGCGCTGCCATTTTAAAAATTAAAGTGAACGTGAACAAGAAGAAAAAAGGAGAAATGTTTGGAACTAAGGCGGAGGGAGGAGAGAAGGAATCTCAGCTGCCACCCGAATCAGAGCCGACCCTGGCGGAGGACTGGAGTTTCCAGTTAACCTCGGGCCTACCTGGACCTCGCTGTTCGAATCTCTGGGAAAGGAGGCGAGCTCGCATATTTTTTGTGGCCCATGTTGTGGCGTGTGTGCGTCCTTCCCAGGAGGCGCAGAAGGAAAGCCTTCCCGGTGCATTCTGAGCCTCCACCGCAAAAACTGAAGCCGGCAGGCCTCGGCAGGCCTCGGTGCTTGCTTGCCCTGTGACAGGTCCTCGCCTCCTTCCCTGGAAGTAAGGAGCCTCAGACCCCTCGCCCACTTGGGGTGTGCAGTCGTCGGGGTTGAGGAGCCTTGAAAAGTGAGGCCTCGGAGGTGAGGGAAGGGGCGGGCACTAACTGGGTTCGCTGGGAACCGCGCCCGCGTGCTGTAGATGGACTAGGACGCAGGCGGACCGTTCGGACTTTTAGGAAAAAAGGCAGAATGACACTGGGGAAACTTTGGAGCTTTCCAGCTTCCCAAGAGCCTGAGTTGGGCCTCCTAAGCCTCGAGCCCGATGCAGGTCCGGACGCCTCCGCAGGGGTTTCTCAGGCCCGCAGAACAGCTGACCCCGCCCGCGGCGCCGCGCCATCCAGGCCTTCTCCAGACCGGTGGCGGCAGCGGGACCCAGGCCTGCGGCCCTCGGGCCCCGAGCAGCGAGGGGGTCGGCGCGCAGCGGGCGAGGTCAGGGCCGAGACCGGCCGCGAGGTCTGCAACTCCCGCCTTGCTCGGATTCGCACAGCTGGAGAGCAGAGCGATGTCACCCGGGAGACCCGCCTGGGTGGTAACAAGACCCCGGCCAGTCACCCCTGCAGCCCAGACTAACTTCTTTCAACAGCCTCTGATGGTAATTACAGTAATCGAAGCTGCCATATATCTTTAGGCAATTATGACACACAAAAAGCCCCGAGGGGACCCCCTGGCGAGGGAAGTTAAGAACGGTTTTCCAGCTTCAGGAAACTCCCGCCTGCCTCACGTCGGAGCTCGCTCGACTTGCTAAATGAGGGGAGCTTTGCAACGGGGTCAACCAGCTTGTCTCATGACCCAAGTCACCTTAACGTGGCTGGGTGGCGGAGTCTGAGGCGCACACCCGCTCTGCCCCGGAATTTTCGCGTCCTCCCCTCTGTGCCCCGCCCCAGGTGGGTACGCCAGTCTCTAATCTGCCCCGGGAGCCTCGGCCCGGAGGTTTGCGCTGGGGCAGGGCCGCCCTGCCGCCCTGCCGCCCTGGCGGCCCCGGGGGCCGTTGGTCTAGGAGCCCCGCCCCTGGAGCCCGAGTAGCGTCGCCCGCCCCTAACCGGTCCTCCCTCCACCCCGTCGGGGTTCTCCAGAGATGCATGTCCCTGGCCTCCCGTCTGGATGGGGGGCGGGAAAGAGAACCCCCACCACTGCTCTTCCCACTAGCTCATCTTGGCATCATCAAAACTGCCACCGGGAAGAGGAGGACAGCTGGGACGACAGGATGGCTGGACCCCAAACACGGACCCCAGCTCAGCCAGAGCGTTATGCAGGGGAGAATGGTTGCAAAATATGGAAACCAAGTTTACTGCTTTCCAGAGTGAGGGCGGCTGCTGCGCGGCCATTGAGTTCCCTTGGGCGCAGCGACATGTCCGAGGGGGTGAGGGACAAAACCCGATGTCGCCTCCCCTGGCTTTCTACAACCCCCTCCTTCCCCAGCACAACCTCTCCTCCCACCCTGCGGGAGAGGGGGCGCCGAGGCGGTGGTCGCCGCGCCGCGCGCCTCCCCCGCCGGCCTTTGTCGCCATCCGAATTCCCATGCTACTTTTTTTGACGGGTCACTGGTGGCTCTATAGGCAGGTGCTACGGCGGGGTTGTAATTGCCCGGGCCGAGCCTGTTGGTTACCAAACCCCCCTCCCCAACCCTGCCGCCCGCGTCCTCCCCGCCCCCACCCCCTGCAGCTCCTCGACGGCCGCGGTCGGGGGTGCGCGCCCGCCGGATGCCTCGGAATCCACCGGCGAGTTTCCACCCTGAGGCCTCGGGCCCTTCCTGCGCGGCGCCCTCGCCTCCCCTACTCCCCTGGACCAGTCGTCCTCACCCTTGCCTCCCATCACCCCAGCCTAATCGTGGTCCCTAACCTGAGCGCTCCGGAAACAGGTGCCAGCTTCACAGAGGCCAAGCCGGAGGCCGCCCGGGCCCAGGCTGGAGGCCTTCGGGCCGGTAGCAAAGGGAACATTAAATGTAAAGAAGTTAATTATTAACTAGTATTGTTAAATATCATCATCATCATTATCAAAGTATTAATTAAGTTAACCCTTTATTTAATACTCCCGTTTTTTGAACGAGGAAGGATTTCAAAGTTCTTATGAACCACTTCAGTCTTGTTGGACCCTTGAACCTTATAGGAAAATAGTTCCCTCCCTTATAACTTTGCGAATTTTACCCTCTCCCTAACATTCCTCTAGGGTCCGCGGCCATCCCAGGCTAGAGGGGATTCCAAGGCGATTTCTCTTAAGTCAGGCGACTGTCGAGGCCACGGGGGGTGGGGGCAGTTTAGGGAAACCAGTCAGATCTTTCAAAGAATCAGCCTCAGACAGCGGTGGAAAAACAGAAAGCAAGGGACCCCCGCAGGATCTAGTGTGAGAAGGTAGGGCTTTAAGGAGGAAGTCGTTGGGGAGTCGGGGCGGAGGGGTGCCGTCCCACCCTAACCTGCCGGGAGTCGACATACTTACAACACTCTCCTATTTGCCTACCTCGGTGCTGGTTACTTCGGGGAGAAAAAAAATTTTTTTTCCTAAAAGAAATTATTTCTCAAAAGCGATCCATCAAGCATTATTTTAAATAGGTAAAGTGAAAGTTGGGCAATTACCACTACCCTTATTATCATTAATAATCCTAGTATTAGCATTACAATAATAATCCTAATAATAACAACCGCCCAGCAGCTCAGAGAAAACTCGATTGCCTTCCAGCTGCCATCCCTGGTTCCAGCCGTGTTTGTTTTTCTTCTTTTCCCTTTTACATTTCAAGTTTGTCTCCTCGCGCGCTCACTAACAACTTTCTCTGTTAAATGCAAGAGCAGGAGAGGGAGGCGGCCAAACTTTCCGCGGAGCAGAAAGGCAGCGGCGGCCGTGCTGCCGCCCTGGCCTGCTGTAATCTTTTATTCCAAAATGGGTTTCGGCGATTAGAGGAGACCCAAATACATGTAGCGGTGCATGAATAATGCTCATTGTAGGAAACTGACACTTGCTCAAGGAAAAAAAGTTTGGCTATAAAATCACTTCATTATTTGCTTTTACCGCAGCTTCGGTGCTAATCCCTTCAGAGGTCAGATTGCTTAGCATCTCTCTCTCCCTCTCCCCTTTCCTCCTTCTCCGCCCCCCTCTCTCTCTCACCCCATCCCCCCTTCCCTGTCTTTCCTGCGATTTCAGGCCGTATTTTAGATATCCCCTGTAAAGTGTGTGGCGACCGCAGTTCGGGGAAACACTATGGGGTCTACGCCTGCGACGGCTGCTCGGGGTTTTTCAAACGAAGTATCCGAAGGAATAGGACGTATGTCTGCAAATCTGGAAACCAGGTACCTTAGCAGGGCTGCGCTGCCCCGCTCCCCTCTGCCGCCTCCCCTTCCTTTGTTTGTGCCAAGGCCTCCTCTGAGTTTCCAAGCCTCTGAGGAGAGACTAGGCCCTGACCTCTCCTTTCCTCTCCCCTCCTTCCTGCCTCAACTCTCAGTGGCCCTTTTGCTTGGGAAAGGCAGAAAGAGGCAAGGGAAGAGAGCTGAGTTTGAAGGAGGAAAGCTGAAGTCCCACCGTCTCCTTACACCCCCTATCAATCCCCCCCCTTTTTTTAATCCTCTGACAGATTTTGACACTGGGTAAGGCCCACACCCAGTGACTATAAAGCCAGCCCAGAGGATCTAAGGAACTTTAGAATCTAAACCACAAGTGCAGGCAGGTAAAAGGGCTATTTTATGTCACTGCCACCCCAGTCCCATTCCTAGCAGCACCTAAGTTCAGTGCTCTGACCCAGGTCTCTCCGGGCAGAAGTGAAAGGCACAGGGCATTTCAGTCAGCGAAGTGAGTGTTGACTATAGTTGGAACAGAGAGGATGTGCTGTATGAGGGGCTGTGCCTTCAACTTCAGAGAAGCAGGGCTGCTTGGTAGTGGGCAGTGGGGCTTCAGCACCCATGTGACTTTAGTTGGGCCTTGTCAGAAAAGGGCAGAGTGAGCAAGAAGAGAAGGTGCCCAAGGAAGGAAACTGGGAGCCTCTCCATGGTCCCCAAATCTTCACTTTCTCTGCTTCTCTGGTTGATTCTGTTTTGATCTTGAGCAGGCAGAACTGTCTCAGAGAGACAGAAGAGTAGGGGCATGGGTTGAGTGTGAGCCAGAGCTTCCAGAAAGGGTGAGCAGACCCCTCCTCCTGACTCAGTTTCCAGCTCAGTAGTAGGTTTATTTCAACCTAGGAGATCAGCCTTTTGGTCCCACACTTGGCCTTCTCCTTAGCCAGGCACACAGGCCCTAAATACAGAGTGACAGTCTCCACTCCCAAGAAGATCCTGGAGAGTGCAGTAATCAGAAAACATCCTGTGGTAACCAAAATATTAAAACGTTTTCACTAATTAATATATATGATACACATATATACATACACATATATTGTCTGGTGCTAGTGAATTGTTTATCTTTTTCTGAACCTATGTCTGCTCATACCAATTTCTGATAGATTTGGATTATCAACAAAAACAAGAACAAGAAGATGCTGCATTTGGATAAGTTATTTTGAACTCTCCAGCCCTGTTACCTGTTTAATTGGGTCCATAGCTCTGTATCAGTTTGTCGCTTCACCATGTGGACACATCACATTATATACACACAGGACTGTATCCCAGTAGCTCCACAAGAATATGAGATTACTGTGGGTAATCAGACTTGAGCAGGCCCCTACTTAAGTTATCTTTTACTTTTATGCAATGCACAGAATCGGGGAATCAAAACCTCAGATGATATGCTTGATATTTTCAAAGGGATTGGCTATCAATTCAAACATATTGATGTCAGTCCAAGTGCTTGTAAAGGAGTGTTGATAGACTCATCAGGCATGGCGGTCCTCTTCTTACGCAGAGAATAAATGGACCTAGCTGAAGTGAGCATCTTTTTCTCAGGCTCCAGATATTTATATACATTTGATCTGATTTGAAGACACTTTTAGGAACTAATGAAGACTTCTGTTATGCATTAGTATGTTTATCAGAATACTAGGAGGATAACATTTGAGGATAGGCATATGATTGCATTTAATAATAAGTTATTTAAACCTTTTTACATTGAGCTATTACACTGGCCAGCAAAGATGACCTGAAGAATTCAGTTAGGAAAAAAATTTATTTCCTTTCTCTCTTTTATTCTAAGCTTAGGTAAACAGCATTCTAGTTTATTATTAATAGTAACGAGGATGTTTAGAAATTATTATGAACTTCTGCTCTACCTTTATTTTAAATAAATCAACGTATTTTAAATCAGAGGGGTGTGATCTCATAAAACTGTGTGTTTGAGTGTATAATTTTTTCCTAAGGGATATTTCAGAAAATATGCTTACTCCAAATTCAGAGTATATGAATTTTGAGATTATGAAACAAAATAAAAATACATTTATTTTATTCTCTTTCTTCCCACTGTAAATGTAAAAGTAGCAAGTAGTATAAACAGAGCACCAAACTTCTTATGTATTTACTGTGTATAAAATACACATGTAGACATGACTCTTTATGAATCTATGTATATGTTCTCTCAGTAATAGCACCTAACACTGAGTGAATTCCATTAGAAATTTTCTCTGTTTTCCTCTTTTAATGGCCAATATTTTTCCAGAAAATTGCATTGGATAAAACATTTATTTTCTCATGCATCTCAAGTAAGTATTTCTAAAGCACAATTACCTCTTTTTTTTTTTTCAGTTATCGTGCTAATATTCTCAATCTATGTTATCATTTTGTCAGACAGTTCATCACATTATCTTCCTGGTCATATTTACATGGTGGGCATTTATAGAATTTGTCCAGGCCTTGGGCTCTTCCCTTCCCACTGTCACATCTGTAAGCCTTGCCCTCCTAATCACTCTGGCTTCTGCCTCACCTTCCAGAAATGGCTGTGTTTCTATGAATCTGGGCTAAGGCTAGTCTTTAAGACAACTCTCAACATGCTGGTCAGAAGCATGGCTTGGAGTACAAAGGCAAGAGAGGAAACAGCATGGCTTGGAGAATAATGGGAAATATTTATCTGACAGATAAATGGGCTCACCCAGAAAGTGACAGAAAGAGGTAGACTCAAGACCTGAAAGTGGAAAGAATAGTTGGTGGGAGGGGGACGTGGCAGGGGCCCTGGCAGGCAAGCCTGCTCCTTGCAGAGCTCTAAGGCCTCCTCCTCCAGGGCAGGTCGCTGTCTTCGGTCCTGAAAAGTCTCGCCTCGCTCCAACCCCTCTGCGCCTGGCGGAAGTTCCCCTAGGGAGCTCCTCCCCACGCAGCGTAGTCTGGGCAAACCAGGAGCTCTGACCCTTCACCTGATTTGAGAAGGACTTTCCTTCTTGTCCGCTTTCATAGTGTCAGGGGCTGGTCCTTTTGAAGTAGCCCCAGGAATCCAGCCCTTTCTCTTCCTGGCCCTGCTGGTGCCCAAGGCCCTCGCGTTTCGCGGACCCAGGCTTGCAGCTCCGGGGTCTGTTGCGGGGTCCGTACCCGCCTCAACGCCTTTTCCCCGACCCGGCGCCGGCTTCGCGTCCCCAGTCTAAAGGTCCTGGGGGCCGCTGACCGCCTGCGCTCTGTTCCAGGGAGGCTGCCCGGTGGACAAGACACACAGAAACCAGTGCAGGGCGTGTCGGCTGAAGAAGTGTTTGGAAGTCAACATGAACAAAGATGGTAAATCTATTTATTCTTAGTACATCTTTCTATCCTTATGTTGGTTGAATAGTAAGTAAATTATGTGTACAGAAAATAATGGCACTCCTATGCATGTAAATCATCTCCTGAGCATTTCTTTCCAGGTGCTGGGAATTGGCCTCCGGCTTTAGTCTCCCTGCATAAGCCCCACCCTCACCCCACTGAACTCCCCAGGGCAAGACCCATGCCCACGTGGGACACTTGCGCCTCACAAGCATCCCCACGAAGCCAGCGTTCCTGGGGCCCCTGCTCTGCTGGCGACCCGCATGTGACATTCCCGGCCTCCCATGCTGATTCCTCTTCTCACCTCTCCTCGCAGCCCTTTTGTGGACAGACTTAAGCCTGTTAGCCTCCCGCAGGGTCTTGCTGTCTAGATACTCTCCTGGAGAGGATATCTTGGGGACTAGGAGACCGGTTGAAGGAGGAAGGACAGAGACACGAACACGCGGAATGTCCACCCCTTGTTTGTAGACTCACCAAGATTACAAAATCAGGACAGCCGTTGTGGCGATCTGAGCTTTTTCAGGGCCTTCTCTTAGTTCTAAAGAAAGGGGCTGGAGGGGCAGAGTGACGCCAGTGGGTGCCTCGGACACCCAGCTCCCAGAAGGCTCTTAAAGGCGCGCAGCAAGAACTAGGTCGTCAGGATGCTTCTTGGGCTTAGAGTGCAATCCAAGCTCGTGGCCGGAGGTGGCCTGGCGAGGGCGCCCCAGGCCGGGACGTGGCAGGGGTCTTGGCTGGGAGGGAGGGATGGGGCCTCAGGACTGGGTGCGGAGTGGGCTTTGCCCGGACGGAGGCCTGGGCAGGGTGGCATCTCCACGAGGTACAGCGCCCATTGGGGAGAGTTCCTTCCTCCGCGGCGCAGGAAGCAGGAGGGAGCGTCCAACCTGTTGAACTTGTGTATTGACAAGTTGTCAAGCTCGTCGAGCGGAAGATTGCCCTGAATTAATTTGTTTGTTTAAACTGTTGGTGGTAATTGTCACATCTCCCCTGCCTTCCTCCAGCACACTCTGAGAGGGCTTTCCCTCGTCCCATTCCCCAGCGGACCCGGGCTCGGGTCCTTTTCTCCTGGGGTCCTCGGAGGCCAAATGGCATCTCCAAGTGGGGCGGAGGATGGAGGTGGTGGGGGGGAGTGGTCGTCGAGCGGATTGGGAAAAGTGTGTGCAGAGACGCTGTGCCTGGCTGTGCGCAATGCTCCCTCTACCCTTGGTTGCGGTGGAGACCCAGCTACTCCTGCCCAGAGGGTCACTGGTTTCCCTGCTACCTTCCCTGGGTGCAGAGGAGCCCTCAACCGACAGAGAACACACCTAGTCTTGCCTGAGGCTCGGGTATTAGTGTGACACTTTGGGCCGGGCTGCTCTTCTCGGCTTCAGCTTTCTTATGCAAACAGTGTAAGGGTTAAACGGTCTCAGAGCGCCCTCCACCCTCACATTCCTTCTCCCTCCTTCTCTTCACCTCCCGGGTGCCCTTGCCTGTCCAGACGCAGCTTTTGGCCCGAGAGCGCGGCAGCGTCTAAGTGTCACCGAGTCTCTGATCTCGGGCGTGCGCCGATCTGTCTGTCTCTGTAGCCGTGCAGCATGAGCGGGGGCCTCGGACGTCCACCATCCGCAAGCAGGTGGCCCTATACTTCCGTGGACACAAGGAAGAGAACGGGGCGGCCGCGCACTTCCCCTCCGCAGCACTACCCGCGCCGGCATTCTTCACCGCGGTTACGCAGCTGGAGCCCCACGGCCTGGAACTGGCCGCCGTGTCCGCCACCCCTGAGCGGCAGACCCTCGTGAGCCTGGCTCAGCCCACGCCCAAGGTCAGTGACCTTTCTGGGCCCGAGACCTTTCCGAGTGGAGGGCGGAGAGGGGCGCGCCCATTCTTTCTCAGCTGGCATGGCTCAGGCAAAAGATGGAGAGAGAGAGACCTCACGGGGTGCTCGGTGCTTCGCCGAGCTCTGCAGGGAGCTCTAGACCTCCCTCTCTCCCCTGTTGAGCTAGGGGTGCTCAAATTTTAGTGTGCAGTGAAGTCACTCTCTAAGCTGACTACAAACGTGGCCGCCTAGGCCCATCCCCCTTTCAGCAAATTTGAGGTGGTGCCCAGGAACCTGTATCTTTAGAAAACACCTAGTGTAAAGCCCTGGCTGAACTAAGAGGGCAGCCTAGGTGTTCCTGGAGGACAGAAGAGCAGAGTTTGTTTTTAGAAGAAAGAAGTTGCCTGCAGCTGGCAGAAGAGCCCCTGAATTGCAACTGCAGGGATCTAATCTCTTGGGCAAAGCCATGGGTCCCTAATGCAAGAGAGAAATGTGGAGCTCACCTTGTTAGGACAGTTTGAAGGAGTTGGCTTCATTTCCCACTCCCCGTACTCTCTTCTGAGCCGCATGAATTTACACAAGAATTGAGCCTCTACTAGCAGGGACACAGCCAGAACCACCTCAAAAGGCTGCCACCTAGGGACTACCTTCCAGGCTTCCAGTTGGTACCCACCCAAAGCCCCCACTCCAGGCCGAGAAGGGCTCCAGATCTCTCTCCCCAAGAGGAGGGCCAGCTGCAGCCCCACACTGCAGGGAAGCCAAACACCTCGGCACACGCACACACACAATATTTAATATTGCTTTCTTATCCTTGATGTGTATAATAAGCTTGGGAAAGTAGTGTTATGAATATGTCGCCAGTTATGAATGGGAATGCTCTATGAATGATTAAGATGTCTAATTGAAATATTTCCATAATATACTAATCCTTTCTAAAAATACTCATATGCATATTTGTGTTTGGGATGCCTATTAATTTATACTTTCTCCACATCTATTTTTATTGACTCAAATGCAAGAAGCTCTTGTCTAAATTGGGAGACAGGCTTGGCACTTGGCTCAGCCTGAGGAAAATTTGCTGCAGGGGATAGAAAAGCCAGATGCCCCTCTTGAAGGAACAGGCCGCCAAAGAGTGGAAATAAGCCTCTCCCATCAATTATTATTCCCCAAACTCTATAGATATTCCTATCTCCTTCACTGGTCTAATTAGAAAATTTAAAATTTGGCTCTTCTTGCAAAGCTGCAGTTTCCTTACTCCTTGTTGTTTCTCTTTCTTCCCCACCCAGTACCCCCATGAAGTGAATGGGACCCCAATGTATCTCTATGAAGTGGCCACAGAGTCAGTGTGTGAATCAGCTGCCAGGCTTTTATTTATGAGCATCAAGTGGGCTAAGAGTGTTCCAGCTTTCTCCACGCTATGTTTGCAAGACCAGGTATGACCAAGAGGGCACTGAGCTCTTGGGGGAATGGGGTTGGGAAAGAAGCAACAGTAGTCAGTCTTATGAAACTAGAAGTTACCTGGATAAATCACCAAGGCCAGGCATCCATTCTTAACAGCATTAGGAAATGATTTTTCTTAGCTTCTTGCTATGGGTTCAAAATAGCTAGCTGTGGAATCCTTACTAAGAAATGTAATTATGTTATTTCAGGAAAGTTGGATATGATCTAAAAAAAACAAATATACAAGACCATTGTCTTTTGTTTCATTATCTTTTTTTAGTTTAATTGAAACATCAAATTTCATCACAAATTTTAAAAATCTTAATGATTTTTAAAATTGTTAACAAAACAATATTTTCTTAAGAACACTGGAACTGAGAGACAGAATGTGATGAGAGTATTCCCTTGTAAGATTTTGGGAACTAGTCTCATTATTTTATATTTGCAGCTTTATATTTTCCATTGTGATGCTCATAGTTTTGGCCACTGATTGATCAGCATGAAGGATTAAAGAGTGCATTGCACACCTCCCTTGATTCTTTAAGTGCTTTTAGAGTTTTCGTAAACAAATAGGTCTGGTGCATAATCCTGTGGTTGTAATTGACATTAAGAGGGAGAAAACAAAGTATGTGCCTTTAAAATTGCATCGTACGGAAACTCAGAAGTTTTGTTGTTAGGAATATCAGAAATGGCCTCTGCCAGAATTTTTCTGCCCTTAAGGGAAAGAAATAAAATGAAGTATTCACAAAAATTGGCCGTCACCAGCACATTCATGGAAATTAATGACAAATTTCCCAAAAGGCTAATAAGTAGCTCCAAAAGCAAAGGATTTGTTTCTTTAATTCATTTTATACCTAATCAAAGCATAATAGTGCCCTTAATATGAAGTACATTTCCTACAGAGAGCCCTGGCAATGTGCTCAAAACATTTAATCTTCTAGCATGGGATGTTCTTTTTTTCATGGCCTGGACTTTCAGACATGGTCAGAATTAGACATTGTTTACCTTGCATTTTTAAAGTATTATTTTCTGTATTTAATGCAATAAAACTGAAAATAAAGCACTTTGAAAATTAAACCTTTTGGTCTAATTGTGATTTTGGTTACAAGCCTTCACAATTCAGCCCTTAGCTCTCAGAAGGAAATCCTCTCACATCCAGAACTGACTGGTTTTTGAGAGATTTTTCAAAAACAAATTTTTCAAGATGGTTAGTTTCTATCTTTGACCAGCTTTACTGGTTGACTCTGACCATTTGCTGTGTGTGTGTGTGTGTGTGTGTGTGTAAGTTGGCTATTTTTTCTCAAAACAAGTATTTGTAGACTCTTTAATCCAAACAAAATTTACTTACTGTCTGCCACTTAGCCCTTCGGCGGAAACCCTTTAACAACAAGCAAACTGCAGTGAAGTGGAATCCAGTATATTAATTTCGAAAAGGAGCCAGATTTTCATTTTAAATATTCAGTAGCACATTTTAATAGCATGAAAATGACAAGCACCTTGATGCTGTCCACTTATGAGTCTCAGAAAAATCAGGCAGTGAGATGAGGTAAACTCAGCAAAACCTGATTAACATAATTACACCCTGATTTCCCTGCATGCCTCTTGGGAATTAGTGATCACTCTCCCAGCCCAGCCCGCTCAACCCTCCAGGAAGATGGGGGCCCACATCTGCATGCTTAGTCTGGAATCCTCAACCCTGATAATATCAACATTTTCTATGAGGGGAATCTACCTGCTGTGCTGCTGGTGACATTTCATAGAGCCTGGGTCTCCTGAGAAGTTTCTAGGTGGTCAGGAACAAGTGGATGCAAGAACAAGAAGGGTAAACTCTTT
>NW_006772017.1:1116464-1116883 GCF_000442215.2 Lipotes vexillifer
AATTTGGGGAGTTGGAATGGCTTACTCTCAAATGCATGTGCTTAAGTATAGACACCTTTTAATAAAGGAAAATATGAGAAAATAAGGGAAAGCTAGAATATTCAGAGGAAAAACTATCAGGACAGGCATTTAAAACACTTCTTAAAATGATGGAAATTTACATATTGAAATTGTTTATAAATTTATAAATTACACACTATATTATATTATACATCTATTGTATGACAGCTGATGCTTTTGGAAGATGCTTGGAGAGAACTGTTTGTTCTAGGAATAGCACAATGGGCCATTCCGGTTGATGCTAACACTCTACTGGCTGTATCTGGTAAGAATTGCACAATTTAATGACTTTGTTGTAGAAATTACCATAAAAATACATTACTGAAAAAAGAACAACATGTAAAGAATAACAAATTCCT
>NW_006772017.1:1116893-1127509 GCF_000442215.2 Lipotes vexillifer
TGTAAAGAATAACAAATTCCTGCTGAACAATAGAGTATACCTGTCATTTATAAATCTATATTTAAATGCAAATAATGTTGTTTTGTTGTATTCATGACTGCTTGCATTGTTATTTAAATGCAAATTACTGTGTTTGTTATCATCCAAGAGAAGATTTTATATTAACTTTCATACAATATAGCCAGTTTACATGGAATCAGATATCTTAGAGTGACAATTGAATAGATATTGATATGCAGGATTTTGTCAAAAATCAATATTAAATCATGAAAATGCCTTCATGTTAGAGCATTTATTGCATATTTTTATTCTAGGCATGAATGGTGACAACACAGATTCCCAGAAGCTGAACAAGATCATATCTGAAATACAGGCTTTACAAGAGGTGGTGGCTCGGTTTAGACAACTCCGGTTAGATGCTACTGAATTTGCCTGTCTAAAATGCATCGTCACTTTCAAAGCTGGTAAGCAGACACAAACTGCTGTCTCTTCTCCTTCCCCAGTTTTGCCATCTCACTAATTCAGCCACCTCCAAGTCCAAAAAAGAGGTGATGGTTTTCAAGAGAGCTGATACTCTTAGTCTGACTCCATTTTCGATAGCCATGGAACCTGCATGTTCTTCTGCTGGCCATCCACTTCCAGAGAGTGCTTTCCCCATCTGCATTTCCTGTGCTGCCAATCACAATTTCCTGGTCTTCATTTCTAGTTCCTACACACAGTGGTTCTGAACTGAGAAGTTTCCGGAATGCTGCCGCCATCGCAGCTCTTCAAGATGAGGCTCAGCTAACTCTCAACAGCTACATCCATACCAGGTGACCCTTGTTTGCCTTGAACGCGTACTTAAGAAAATTGCTTCCATTGTGAATGTGTGAGCAGACAGCAAAAAGCCAGTTCAAACATTGTGACTAATTATCCTGTTGCCAAGCCAGTTAATTTAATTAGAATCTATGTCCTCACGTATTTCGAAGGGTAGGTGAGAGGAGCAAATCAAATTACGTCACAAAACTGAAAGCACTGCCAGACACCTTACATCTTTCCTGGATGAATAAGTTGATCCATCAATATAGCTGAACACATTGAGGTGAATGGGCCCAGATATGAGCAAGGTGAAAAATGAAGGCTAAAATGTTATGTTAGTTGATATATTAGAGAGTGGTCACATGATCCTTTGAAAAACGCAAGTGCCTTTCTTTGGATGCCAATCCCAAATAGAAGGACCAGAGAACTTTCTAAAGCGGTCATCTTTAACCCCATCATGACTGCTGTCTGGCTTTGGTGATTGGTATCTGTTGACTTATTTTGAGCCATAGCACCCATCATGTTACTTCTGGCCAAGCAAAGCTCACTGACAGAGGCTGTTCTTGGCTATTTGTAGAAACTCTCAGTCACTGGGGTTCCAGCAGTGCTCCTCCTGGCCCACCAAATGGGCAAATCCACCACGAGGTCTACAGACTTTCTGATTCCATTTTCAGATGAAAAAAGCAAGGCTTTTAAAGAGCAGTGAAACCTTGCTAGCTTCCTAAGTTAGGGCTGCAGTAGATCTGAGGTTAGAATAGAGTTGCTCTTCTTACTTATTCTCTAGATCTTGAAGAGAAGCCCATGGAAATCAGTCTGTATCATCTCAACATCACCCATAGACACTATGCTGGGAGACACTAAATCAAATGGGTAGAGGCAGTTAATGCTTCCATTACTGAAGGGGTCAAAGAAACCCCAAGTCACCTGTATTCATTTGGGGTGATACCACTTCTGCAGGGATCTCCTTATTTCTTTTATAAATCCTCTTTTGAATACTAATGAGTAAAACTGTTCCCTGTCCCAGAGTCGTTGAATGTAGCTTTTCGGAATTCCTATTCCTGAAAGCTTTAGGCTTCACAGTAGATCCTCAATAGCTAATAGCAGCCAATATCTATTGAGTGCTTACTGTGTGCCTTACAACCCAGCATATTATGATTTTCCCTAAAAGTAGGGGGAGTATACGAACAAGTAAATTTGTAAAATGTGAGTTTAACAACAACAACAAATTGTTCCCTGTCCATGGAATATCACTGAAACTGTGATGAGTGATAGAGCCTGTGTACGTTTTTCCAAATTAAAGTTCCGTGGTTTTAAATTTAAAATCCACATTAACTTTCAGAATGTATATAGTAAGCACTTAAGTTTGTTCAGAATTATAAAATGGAACAGTACATAATTTGGGCACTTTTTCCCCACTAAAAACTAAATTGTATATCATAACCGACCTCTGACATTTAGAGTCTTTAAGGTATAAAGAACATCACACCAAGAGAATATGATACTAGGTATTGATTCAGTCAAGCCTTTGCTGAGTACTCGCTTTGTGCAGGGTGGCTGGTGAGCACTGTGGAACACGAGAAAGGACAAGATACTACCCATTATCATTACAGGGAGTAGGCAGAAGTGTTACTCCAACTCAGACCAGGGAAGAGAAAAAGCAAAGTGGGGAGTGAGAGAGAGAAATTCTCGTTTGAGCGAGTGAGAAAAAAATCTGCAAAGTCTGATGCATTGAGAAGACATGTGAGCTAGTTCTTGGATTCCAGCAGGAGAGAAGGGGACCAACAGGAGGCAGAAGAGGGGCTGGTAGAGGTGCCATGGAAGGTGCCAGAGGGCGAGTAAGGAGAGTCTGAGAGAGCCTGACATTTCAGGAGCTGCTTGTAGGACGACCTGAGAGAGTTAAACCACAAATTAACAGAGGGTCTGGTTTAGAGAAATGACAAGTATACTACTTCTCTGTCACCCTCAAAACAAGGAAGTTATTCACGGAAGGAACACATCTGCTTTGACATGAGCCATTCATTTCATGATATCAGCTACAGCTAGAATTTAATACTAATATCTAGAGTCATACATGTGACAAAACTGACTATACCTTACTGCTTAGCTCCTTCAAATCAGTGAACATTCTCCTCTAGCACCTTCCTGTCTAGAAAAATAAAATCTGAAATTGAGAAGTTAATGTGGCAAACTGAGCTAATTGTGCATTAATTGTTAAAGCTGCAAACTGAGCTAATTGTTACAGCCCGGTAAGTGATTTCTCTAATTATCTAGGACATGAGGAGAGGGCTAGAAATTGGCATTTCAAACAAACTATATATAACTACATGTAACAACTATATATAACTATATATAATAATAAACAATTTAGTTATATATAATAAACTATATAACTGACAATCAAATACCCGAATCCGTGACAGACACAGAACACTTACACCTGGAAAGAAAACTTCCAGTTATGTATGCTGATGAAGTCAAGGGCATAGATACTCTACAAAATAATTTTGAGCAGTCAGAGAGCCCCTCTCTTTCCTTCTCTCTCTGTCTCTGTCTCACACACACACATACACATGGTTATTGTTTCTGGGTAGTAGAGTACTCCACGTATAATAAACACTTAATTTGTGTTGACTGACTAACCAGCCCCTTCCTAACTAGAGAATAAAAGAAGTGGGTGAGTAGGTGAGTGGATAATCTACTCACAGAAAATCAAGAGTTAACTGTCTGTGGAGTCACCAAAATACGTCCTTTCTGAAAGTAATTATTTCCCACAGTGTTTTCTCACTGTGGGAAACTTCAGCATGTTGGGTGGATGCTGCAGACACAGTGGGGGCTTATCTAGGCAGCCACTGCTTCCCACCCACTGCAGAGGGCTTCTCTCCTCTGCCTGCCTGAGAAGGGAAACAGAGCTGTGGAAGAGAGTAAGTGGCCAAGGTGAAAGGGAGACGTGGGCCTTGGGAATACTTTCCAGGGAATGTAGGAGATGTTTTTGGCAAGTAGAGTAAGCGGTGGGATTTATGTATTTTTTTAAATGTAGAGAAGCTCCACCCTGTCCATACCACATTATTAAAGGTGGTCTGGTGGTCCCTGTCCATTGGTGGTCATGAAGCTGGGCAGTGAAAGAGCCAAATGAGGTCCTCAGAGGCCCAGAATGAATGATCAGCCTCGTATCAGGTTGAAGAGAGGGACTCTCTTGTGCCCAAAGCTAAGAGACAAGCATGAAAGTTGTTCCCCTGGACTCTGCACGGTGGGGTTATTGGGCAGTTAAACTCAATGTTCAGCTACCTAACTCCTGCGTAGGAATTGATATCTGTCAGTTTCTAGCACCTGTGGCCATGGACTGACCATGGCTGAGTCACAGATAAGTGTCTCCAGAGGTCAGTCTTTTGGGTGGTTTGTGTCAGTGGAGGGAGACCTCCTGGTAGACTGTATTGACACCTGATTCCAAGCTATTGACTGAAGACGCATCAGGGCAGTGAGGAGATGGCTTATAGGCATCTAAAGGCAGCAGAAAATTGAACTTGCACATCTGAGCACAGAGGTATGTTGGACATCAAGAGAGGAGATTGTTCAGCAATTTCTCACATCTTTAATTATATGCCAATTTCATTGACATGAAAGTTGGGTGGCACTGCCAGCCAACAGAACTTAGTCTTTAATTTGCAGTGTAATAAGGAGGGAATTATTCCTGAGAGTGACTAAGTATAGTGCCTGAATAATAATTTAGAGAATTGCTTAGGAATCCAAAAGGAATCCATTTTATTTGAGGGAAATAGCCTCATGAAGGAGTCTTGTGAATCAGAAAATGTGGATGTTGTCACTAGTTTTGTCATCAGTACCATTGGTTGGTTTCTACACTGGCAACCTTAAGTTTATTATTTGGTCTAAACTTAGTACCATGTTTCTTAAAAGTACTTTTTCTCCAAAAAAACTGCAAGCCCTGTGCTAATGAGGAGACAGTCACCGTGTGCTTTTGGCAGCATCATTATGTTCTCCATGCCTCAATTATTCCACCTGCAAAACAGGGACAGTAGTGCCTGGCTAGAACTCTGTAGTATGTTATTAAAGAGGCTGAATCAGGAAATTAAGCTGAAGATGGTGTGTGTTCAAGGATGAGATATTAAGCCTGTTAGTGATGGATCTTACCTTGCTTTCATGGCTTCTCCTATTCCAGATATCCCACTCAACCCTGTCGCTTTGGAAAACTCCTGTTACTTTTGCCAGCTTTACGTTCTATTAGTCCATCAACCATAGAGGAAGTGTTTTTCAAAAAAACCATCGGCAATGTGCCAATTACAAGACTGCTTTCAGATATGTACAAATCCAGTGATATCTAAGCTCTCCAAGTCCCTACTTTTCAGGATGGGACAGTATCTGATGAACTTCTACCCATGGAGAACAAGCCTCAACTAACAAACCCTTCAGGAAGCATAAACCTGGGAATGTGTAGCCTTCAGGAAAAAATATCAATTGACACAAAACAATTCCAGTAGCTCTGACCTGCTGCCTCACCCAGGGTGGGGTGGCCTGGAAGGAAAAGGGGGTGTAAGAGGACCGCCTGAGCAGAGAGGACTCACTGCTACCATGCCCTGGGAGGGGACCGAATTCGGGGTTGCCACAGGCCAGGCCATTCTGCCTCTTACCCGGAAGATCAGGCTGATCTATCAGCAGCTGAAACATAAGTAGAACATTTTCTTTCCCTTTTAGCACATAAAGTTGGGTGAGCAAATATAGTTCTGTGTATAACATCATACAGCAGCCTTCAGAACTATCTTATGTTGAAGAATTTATTTCAAAAATAATGGTTAGGTTTTAAATCAAAAGTTTTATCAGAAGTTTCCCTTCTATTGTACTACTTCATAAAGTGGCCTTCAGAACTGAGTTAATAAGTGAAAGGTAGCTTGTGCTGTGAGATTTGCTTTTTCTCTTTCTTTCTTCCTCTTCCTCTTCCTCCGTCTCCCCCGCCCCCTCCTTCTTCTTCTTAATACCATAGGCCAGGCAACCTTGTCAAAGGAATTGGTGGACGAAAATGAGATTCTCACCAGGACTTCAGGTTGGATAACATCTAAAACTAGAAGAGCTTTACTAAAAGAACACAAGTCGAGGGAGGATGAATAAAAACAGCAAAACCAAATAAAGTGGAGATGAATGATGGAGTGAGGCAGACTGCTGTCCCATTAACATAGTGCTGAAACCAAAGGCAATGGGGGTCCAAACTCGTGTTTCAGCGAGTCACACCAGACAGTAAATGAACAGAGACATGAGACCAGAAGGAACTTCAAGGAGATGGATGCTAAAGGGCTTCTTGATCCAATGCTAACAGCTTGAGACTCTTCAATGCCTTTCAGAAAACCGGTTTCTAGTAAAGCTTTGAATGCCTGCACGTGCACACACACACTTCGTCCTACACTATAAGCTGCTCCTTTGGTATGAATCTCTACTTATGGAAGTGTAGAAACAAACATTTTAAAATAGCTGCTGTACTTTTCACATTTTGATTTATTAGGTACTAGCACTGAGGAAAAATATTCAGCACTTGGACTATTATAGGATGAGTAAAAATTTCCTTGTATAAAGTGAATTAACTGATTTGTGAAGTTATAAGGTTGTACTCATTGTATTTACAAAGAATAAAAAATATATTGAATTTAAATGAACCCTGCCTGATTTCTTAGCCTCCCTCCCCGGCTGGTTCTTATCCACCAGTTACAAGGCGGCGGCGGCAGCTGGTGTAAAAACTGAAGCTCAGAGCACTGCAGCCTGAAGAACTGAACCACAAAGGCAATTTCCTTTTTACAGTGAATCCCATGTAAAATGATGAATAAAGAAATAAAACATAAGATTCCGTTCTCTGCAGCTCTCAAATGTAATTGCATCTGTTAGAAAAATTGCTGTGTGAGGAAGAAAGAGGCCGATTAACAGAGTCTTCATTCACTCACTCCTCTGTTTAACTCTCTTGCCAACATTTCAGTCCTGACCAGGAACTTAAAATTATTTAATGATCAAAAAGATAAAGTGTGAAGAACCACATTGGTGAGTAAGATGCGGAAAGAGCAGTAGAAAGTGCATTGAGATGTTCCCAGCAAATCTCAGGGCACTGGTCCCACAGCCAGAAGCCGGTGGTGGAAATCAGAGTTGCCCAAGGACATGGGCACTATGCGTTCCTCCTGGGCAGCAGCTCCAGCAAGAGTCTGGAGGAGAGGCACTAGCATCTCTTGGCTAAACTGACTTGGCAGATAGCATGTGTGGAAGTTCAATCAGCCATCCACTCCTAGTCCACTGATTCCACTGAGAAAAAGAAGTTGGTCTTAAAGGAAAGCAAGCTACTCAAAGATGTGTACAAGAATGTTCTTTACAACACTGTTCATATTTAAGGACTAAAATGTTCACCAGCAGAGAATAGATAAATTGTGGTAAATACAGACAGTGTTAACAATAGTTCAAGTGAATGGACTAGAGCTGATGTATAACATAGGTAAATCTGGAATATGGTGCTGGGGGAAGTGAATCCCAGAGGATACATACAGATTGGTTTTAATATAAAATTTTGCAACCTACAGAACAATACTCCACCATGCTTATAGATATACAAATGTATAGCATATGTTTAAAACAAACATGAGTATGGTAAACACTAACCGTATGATAGTGGTTACCTTTGGGAATGGATGGGATTGCTGAAGGGTACCAAGAAGACCCTCCCTCAAATGTTTCTGAAATGGTTGATTTCATAAGACAAAAGAGAATTGCAAACAAATATAAGTTCAATGACAAGATTTGGCAAAGATGAGCAATGGATTCAAGGCTGTTCATCCATGTATTAATCAAGTTTTACTTCAATAATGCTGAATTACAACCCCCAAGACTTTTAACAACAAACTTGTATTTCTTGCTCATGGGACTGCTGGGCTGGGCACCTGGCTGCAGTTTGGGTTCAAGTGGGCTCCAGTGTTCCCTCATTCTGGACTAGCATCTTCCTTAGAGAAACTTCTTTGCATGACAGAGTGCAGAAGTGCAAGGGGCTGAGCCAAACCATGCGAACACATTTAAAGCTGCTGCTCCCGACATGTGTGTTCACTTTCCACCAGCCAAAGCCAAACACATGGCCAAACCCAACCTCATGGGGGCAGGGAGTGTATGCTTCTCGAGGAAGAGGAGGGGGGAATCACTGACATAATAAAAGGATAAAGAAGATGTGGCACATATATACAATGGAATATTACTCAGCCATAAAAAGAAACGAAATTGAGTTATTTGTAGTGAGGTGGATGGACCTAGAGTCTGTCATACAGAGTGAAGTCAGAAAGAGAAAAACAAATACCATATGCTAACACATATATATGGAATCTAAAAAAAAAAAAAAGGTCATGAAGAACGCAGGGGCAAGACGGGAATAAAGACGCAGAATTAAGTCCATTCTCTACTAGAGAATGGACTTGAGGACACAGGGAGGGGGAAGGGTAAGCTGGGACAAAGTGAGAGAGTGGCATGGACATATATATACACTACAAACGTAAAATAGATAGCTAGTGGGAAGCAGCTGCGTAGCACAGGGAGATCAGCTCCGTGCTCTGTGACCACCTAGAGGGGTGGGATAGGGAGGGTGGAAGGGAGGGAGATGCAAGAGGGAAGAGATATGGGGACATATGTATATGTATAACTGATTCACTTTGTTATAAAGCAGAAACTAACACACCATTATAAAGCAATTATACTCCAATAAAGATGTTAAAAAAAAAACCTATCACAGTCAGAATCTAATCTATTTGAGATACTCTCAGTAAAGTTAAAAGGGAGTAAGTTTCCTGTGACATGCCACGGAATACTGATTTCCCACCGGAATTGCCTTTGTTTGGGGCGTCTCTGCCATTACAAAGAAGAATCAAACCTGGCTTTCGTAAATCAACTATAGTTTCAAAACAAAACAAAACAAAACCCTGGCTTTCAACATTTGAGAAAGCCCAGAATTAAAAACCCAGTAGCGCGCTCATCTGGGATTCTGAAATCTCTGCTGTATGTATGCAGCCTGGATACTTTAAGAACTCACCGCTTGCTTAGATTTTAAGGCAGAGACATCCTCTAGGGCTGCTGTTGTGGGGAGGTGTCACTGCAGTCTTGGATAGACAAATTCCAGATCTACAGTTTCAAGTTCTGCAATTTGAATATACCAACAAGAGAAGGTGAACCCAGCTAAGTGATTACTGCAGTCAAAAACCAGTCTTCAGTGCTTCTCCTTTGACAAATGTTTTTTCTCAATCTGGGAGGGTCACCTTTTAAGAGTAGTAATTGTGTACGATGACAATTAGATATGGAGTCTTACATTTGTGTTTGAATTACTTTTAGTTGTTCTTTGATGCTAGGGAAGAGAAAGAACAGAAGATGAGTTCAGAAACTGAATTGAGATTCCCAAATTATTTCACTTGTAGTTCAAGATTTTTAGTTCAGTTTAGGAGCCCAAGAACTGAACCCACTGGCCAGAGACCTGCACTGTGGTTGCTGTCCTTAATCATTTATATAAAAATGGAAACCCTCTGTGGTGATTGTTTTGTGATGTATAGAAATATCGAATCTATATCGAATCTATGTTGTGCACCTGTAACTAACATAGTGTTATAGGTCAATTACACCTCAGTTTTAAAAGAAGAAAGGACATGTAATCACAGTATTCTAATAGGTTCTGCAGTTAACAATTTTTACATTGTTATAATAATACAAACACTAATTATTGGTATAATTAAAAGTATGATAGGGGGCTTCCCTAGTGGCGCAGTGGTTGAGGGTCCGCCTGCCGATGCAGGGGACGCGGGCTCGTGCCCCGGTCCGGGAAGATCCCACATGCCGCGGAGCGGCGGGGCCCGTGAGCCATGGCCGCTGAGCCTGCGCATCCGGAGCCTGTGCTCCGCAACGGGAGAGGCCACAACAGTGAGAGGCCCACGTACCGCCAAAAAAAAAAAAAAAAAAAATGTATGATAAAATTTTTGGGAGAGGATGAGGGAGGAGAGGTGGAGGTACTAAATCTTCATCTCATAATATTTATACATTTAAAAATTGCCTTTTTTTTGTATCTGTGAGATGATAGATGTTAATCATTTCACAATATGTAACTCAAAGCGTCATGCTGTGCAAGTTAAACTTATACCGTGACGTATGTCAATTATTTCTTAATAAAACTGGGGGAAAAACAAACAAGGTAGAGAACAGGAAAAAAAAAGGAAACCCATCCTCTTCTCTGAAGTTATTTGTGTGTGTGTGGCTCTCTCTCTCCCAATGGTACATGTGGCTCTACTTCATTCGTTTTACCATCTGCCTAGGACTTCACTGTATGGATGGACTACAGTTTACCCAACGAATTCCTTATTGGTGGACTTGGGTGGCTTGCAGTTTTTCACTGTAGTAAATTAAACTACACAGAGCCGTCCTTCTATGTACACTTCTGTGGACTTGTGGGGGTATTTCTGTAGGATAAATTCTACATTAGAAGTGGCATTTCTGGGTCAAAAAGATTATATGCATTTTTAATTTTGATACATATAACCAATGGCTCTCCAAAAGGGTTGTATCAATTTGCACTCCTGTGAAGAGGGTATGAGAGTGCCCATTTCATTGCTCAGAATTTAAAAGTGCTTAATCACACACAGGCTTGATGAACACTTCAGAAGCTGTTAGAAAAATACAGAGAATACATACGTTTCAATAATGAATATGCCTCTGCTACTGGACTGGTGAAGTTGGTTTCACTTTTCACCCATGGTTAGAGCTTGGTTCCCTAAATTTTTCAATCCAGGCCACTTCTAGGAACTTTTTTTTTTTTTTTTTTT
>NW_006772017.1:1127663-1152473 GCF_000442215.2 Lipotes vexillifer
CTCTTTTAGTATTTTTTTTTTTTTTTTTTTTTTTGCGGTATGCGGGCCTCTCACTGTTGTGGCCTCTCCCATCGTGGAGCACAGGCTCCAGACATGCAGGCTCAGCGGCCATGGCTCACGGGCCTAGCCGCTCCACGGCATGTGGGATCTTTCCGGACCGGGGCACGAACGCGCGTCCCCTGCATCGGCAGGCAGACTCTCAACCACTGCACCACCAGGGAAGCCCTCTATGAACTTTTGACAGTACCCATATCACAATGAAGGTTGAGAGACAGTGGATGAATGAAAATATAGAAGGAGCTTGGCAGACACTTTCTGTTGCTAGGAAGCTGCTCTAAGAATCTCAAGTCACTCATTTTACAATAACATTTTTTATATTTGCTTATGGAGGGAGATCCCTGGTGGCCTAGTGCTTAGGATTCCAGGCTTTCACTGCCATGCCCTGGATTCGATCCCTGGTCAGGGAACTGAGATCCCACAAGCCGCACGGCATAGCCAAAGAAGAAAAAAAAAGTGCTTATGGAAATTGAAGAACAATAATAACTCCCTTTAACTGAATAGCTCCAGTACCTTTACAACATATGGCTTATTTTTTAATGTAGTCTGTTTTTTAGATTTTTGAGGCTCATTTTAGAACATGAAGTTGTTTTTCTTCTCCACATATCGCTGACCTGCATATAGAACATTAGGGAGGGTTGTCAGAGCTTTTTACCACCGCTGAGCTGCGCTTGTTGGCAATGTACAGAGGGCAGTCTCTCTGATGAAGAAACCAGTATGTTGCTACATAGCCTTGGTATCTTTCTGACGTACCAAAGTATTGCAGTGTTTTGCTGGGAAACTGTGAGTAGCGTCAAGTATTGAGGAGGCCAGGGTCATAGGTTTGATCCTCAGGGGAGCCAGGTGGCCTTATTCTGTCTGTGGCCCTAGTAACTCTAATGTCCTTCAATGGTTATGTCCCAGGACACTGAGCAAGTGGCAGTGGAGGCCTGGGCTCCTCTACTGTGAAGGCTGGAGAACAGCTCCCAGCTCTTGTCCCACCATATGTCATCCAGGGCATCTTCTTTGCATTGATCCAGCCATGAACCTAGAGAAAGGAGTGCTAGCCAGGGTGAAGAGACTGGGGTTCTAGTTATGACCAGTGTGATCTCTGGCAAGTCAGTTAACCTCTCTGCACCTCAGTTAACCTCTCTGCACCTCAGTATTTTCATCTGTGCAAAGGAGCACTAGGCTTAGTGATGCCTAATTTCCCTTCTTCTGTTATCATCATTCTCATCATTATATTTTAGTTGGGGCCAAGAGACCACTGGAAGAAATTCTCCTTGGTGGCAAGAACTAATCAGATTGATCGGATTTCCAAACATGCTCAACCTTGACTACTTTCCTCCCAAATCCTTTCATTTCAAATTGTTCTCAATCTTGGCTGCACATAGCATCACCCCAGGAGCTTTCGAAATGCTCAGTGCCCAAACTGCATCCACACCAGAGCAATTACACCAGAATCTCTGAGGCAGGGCCCAGGCACCAGTCCTGAAAGCTCCCCAGTGATTCCAGTGTGCGGCTAAAGATGAGAGGCACTGAGGTGGCCTTCCGTTGGGAGGCCTGGGACAGGGGTCATGTTCAGGCTTCCAGATCGTCTGTGTCCCTCATCCCTCGTGCCTGGTTGCTCTCCCCCTACTCACTGGTGACCTTTAAAAAAGTTAATTCTTTCCCCTTTTTCCCTGCTCTGGCCTGTCATTGAGCTCACCCAGCTGATTGTGGCGCTTATGATTGAGAAGCTCTTCTGACCGCTTCCCTTTCCCCAGAAATTAACGTGATCATTAAGGCTTATAATTTCACTTACCAGTGCTATCAATCAAGGGGCTGCGAAACAGAGTTGAGTGCTTTTGTAATTGGCAGCAGCCTGTGATTCGGAGCAGGGCACCCAGGGGCTGTGAGGAGGCTGGAGGAGGGGAGAGTTGGTGTGCAGGAGGGGCTGTGCCTCCTTGAACTGACTCCCTCAGCTCTTTCTGACTGGCTCCCAGAGGGGCCAGTAAGCTCTGTCATCTGCCCTGAATGTCAAGGCGAGGAAACCAGTTCTTGCTGGCAGCGCTTCAGGCTAACCCTTGCCCATCCCAAGCTCTCTGCAATGGAAAGGAAGGTCTCTTCGGGTTCTGAAGAGAGGAATAGGAAGGACCAGTGGATTCTTTATACACTGGGCAACTCAAGTCTTGTCAGGGAGGGGCAGTGGGTCCAGATTATCTGTAGTTCAGAAGTGAGGTTAAGGCTGTCAAGCCCAAGGGAGTGACACATTCCTCCCTAAACCGCTTGCTTAGAGATACCTTGGAACCCCATAAATAGCAGTTGAGCATGGAGCAATGCATGCTCTGTGCCCCATCCTCCAGCCCAGAGTGACTCCAGGTTTCTTCCTGTATGCTGAGAGCTGGTGATCAGCGTGGCCCTAGGACTACAGCTGTTCTCCCTCCTGGGAGGACTGGGCTGGCTGATGGAGTTTCTAACAAACACAGTGCCTAGTGGAATATCTCATACATACATGGTAGGTGGATTATGGGCCAGAGGTGAAGGGGTAGTTATTTTTATTTCAAGTAAAACATTACAACAATATTAAAAGTGACTTTCTTTTATTAGATAGTAATATAGGAAATTTGTAGGGGAAAATTATATATAATTCCACCTCCCTAACACTATTTTTCTTTTTGCCTATTTTTTCTAGTTCTTACACATGTACCTGTATATTTTAACATAGTTGTACTTGTAATCAGTGAACATATTTTCCGTTCTGATACTACTACTCTTAACATTCTATCACTAACATTTTTTACAGTATCTATGAAACTTCAGAATTCCTTTTGATGTTTTCATAATTCAGATACTTGGCATGTGCCATAATTTACCTCTCATTCAGTTTTGGATAATTATTAACCCAAATGTTTAATAGAGTAAGTTCACATTATATGGAACAACACACATAAGACCTACCCATGTAAAATGTTAAAATGTAGTTTCCTGGTTCCTACCTCCTGAGATTGGGATTCAGCCAGTGTGAGGTGGGGCCGGGGCATCTGCACTCTGACAGTCCCGATGCAGGTGGTGGTCCCACCTCCATAGGCTCAGGCAGGTGAGTGGCATCTCCAAGGTCACACAGCTGCTCTGAACCCAGAAGCTCCCCAGCTTCTGCAACTGAATTTTGCGGTCCATATAAAAGGCCAGTCCCCTGCTTCTCAATATGGAATGTGTCTACTGAGTTAGTGCCTATAACAGGAGCTTACTTTTCTTCTCACTTATCTCCCAGGGCTCCTTCCAAGTGCTTCCCCCTCAGCATTACTGGGGCCCCAGGACTCAATGCGCTTGAGTGCTCCCAGGAAGGGAAAAGAGTCTGGCCAGTGGTGTCATACTTCTTCATAAGAACTAGAGATCTAGTTCCCTGGTAGCCTAGTGGTTAGGATTCCGGGCTTTCACTGCCATGGCCCAGGTTCAATCCCTGATCAGGGAACTGACGTCCCACAGAGATCAAGGATGGAAAACACATTTTCTTTTCTCAACAAATTCTTAGACATCATGACTGCTCCCTTAAAGAAATGTTTTTTCTTTGGTCTTTTAAGCAAATAACTGACACATGCACAACATAGCTGAATCTTAAAACGCTCTGTTGAACAAAAGAATCCAGACAAAAGGAGCACTGGCTCAAGGACACAGCTTGGGATTTGAACCCAAGTCTGGGTGACTTTAAAGCTTACCCCTTTCTACTAGTCCCCAGCCTGCCTCTTGGTTTCTAGTCTGGGCTGTGGGTCTGCTGTTAAGGGAGGCCCTCAGCCAAGTCCCTTCCTGTGTCGGAAAAATGAGAGGCTTGGATTGAATTGCTTCTAAGATTCCTTTCAATTCTAATGTCCTATGATTCTGTAAGTCTAGTTCACTTAAACCATTTACTTATTTGTGAATAGTTAACAGTCACATGATATAAAATTCAAAAGTTCCATAGGGTATGGATACATGTCACAGAGCAGAGGAGACTAAAGAGACATGACAGCTAAATGCAGTGTGGTGTCCTGGATGGGATCCTGTGACAGAAAGAGGATATTAGTAGAAAAGCTGGTAAAAGTCACGTTGGAGTTTAGTTAATAGTAATGTACCATGGCTGGCTTCTTAATTTTGTCAAAAATACTGTGGTCATATAAGATGAGGGGAAACTGAGTGAGGGGGTACATAGGAACTGTTCGTATTATCTTTGCAACTTTTCTGTAAATCTAAAATTATTCCAAAATTAAAAGCTTTTTTTTTTTTAAGAGTTCATATACAGTGAAAGGTTTTCCTCTCAGCTCCATCTACTGGGCACCCAGTCCCCCCAATCAGACAACCAGTGTTGCTTGTTTCTTACATAATCTTTCAGAGATATTCAATGAATAATCAGAGAAAATATCTATATTATATAAATATCATTTCTCAAAACAGAAAGTATGTCTGTGAGATAAATTCCTGGAAGTGGAATTCCTGGGCATATAGTTTTGTTTTGTTTTGTGCTATGCGGGCCTCTCACTGTTGTGGCCTCTCCCATTGCAGAGCACAGGCTCTGGACGCGCAGGCTCAGCGGCCATGGCTCACGGGCCCAGCCGCTCCGCGGCATGTGGGATCTTCCCGGACCGGGACACGAACCCATGTCCCCTGCATCAGCAGGCGGACTCTCAACCACTGCACCACCAGGGAAGCCCTGGGCATACAGTTTTGATAGTTATTGCCAAATTGCCTTCCATAGTGGGTGTGCCATTTATCCTCCTGCCAGACAATGTGTTTGAGGGCCTCTCATTTCACCAACGCAGACTCTTGTCTGAGAGACCAGTTCACGTCAGTTTAAGTCATACTGTCAACTCCCAAAATATTCATGAACAAACCTCTCTAGAATGCTGCCAACAGAACATGGGCCCATTCTGAAGCACGTAGCCAAGGCACGCAGGGTGGCTGCAACGGCCAGAGGCAGCAAGGCTATGAAGAAGTGAGAGCAAATGAATAACATTCCTAATTTCAGTCACTACTGTCCTCAGGAGAGGACATTCACAGAAGGCCATTGTCTCTGCTCCCCAGCACACAAAGGGTCAAGCCTCATAAATTTGCTCATAGTGGGGAAAAAAACCTCAGCAGGTCAAAGTGTTCAGATTACAGGTCCAGGAAAATCCCTTTGCAGAAAGAAGACAGCAAATCCCCAGTGCAGTTGAAAGGACAAAACTTTCTTCACCCTCAGAGACTGTTGAATGAATAAACCAGTTAAACATGGTTTGGATTTACTGAACATGAAAACAACTGGATTAAAGTATAATCTAGCTAGAAAGGAAAGGAAATGTACCGAGAAATCTAAGTAATGACAAAGCTGCAGTGTCTACCTGTGCCAAGCAGGGATGGCCATTCCAGTTTTATAACCAAATATTCTTAAATGTTTAGCTTTCCTTTAGATCAAGATAATGAATCTCTGCTTGCATTGGCCTCTTTGATAACAACACTGGCATCAAGGCAACCATGTGAGCACGAGGGACAATGATGCCCAGGAGGCCGGAGGCCCTGGCTGTCAGGATGGATGTTCTGGCCTGGGCCCTGGCCCTGACTGCCAACAGTCTGTGCAATCCATATAGAAGGCAGCATCGCACAGGCACAGGCTTTAGAATCAGAAAGACCTGGGTTTGTATCCCAATGTCACTTCTTACTGGCTCTGTGACCTTGGACAAATTACTTACACTCTGTCTCAACTCTTCTTTTGGTAAAATGAGGATAACACCCATCCAATAGTGTTGTTCTGAGAATTAAATGAGGTAATAATGTGAAAAGCCCAGGCTGAAACATTAAGTCCTCAGCTGATGGTCGGTCGGTTGGTTGTTTCCCAGTTTCCCTCTCATGCATGCACACCAGAACACTAATACCGAGTGAACCTACCCCACGCCACGCAGACTCAGGCACATCCAAATTACGTTCTATTACAGGAGGGTTCTGAATTTTTCACACTGTAGGCTCCTAACCCTTTTTGTGCCAAAGATCCCTACTCAGATGTTTATAAAAACACGTAGGAGGGGCTTCCCTGGTGGCGCAGTGGTTGAGAATCTGCCTGCCGATGCAGGGGACGCGGGTTTGTTCGCCGGTCCGGGAAGATCCCACATGCTGCGGAGCGGCTGGGCCCGTGAGCCATAGCCGCTGAGCCTGCGTGTCCGGACCCTGTGCTCCGCAACGGGAGAGGCCACAACAGTGAGAGGCCTGCGTACCGCAAAAAAAACCCAACCCCCCCCAAAAAAAACCACATAGGAATACAAAGGAAACCACACTCAACCAATTTGTTGAAATACATTTATCCAAGTATTTTTTTTTAACTTGTAAAAAAATGTGTGCTTTTTAAAAAACACGTTAAATGAGATCTTGGGGTGGGTCTAATCACTATAGTAATTTTCAGATAGTGAAAATATTTCAAGATCTGCAGCAATAAATGTGATATTTGCATTTTTAAATTAATGACAGTCACAAGTTCTGCTTATACTACTACTCTGGTTTGCTACTACATTCATAATGAAAAAAATGCTACATTTCAGTTAGAGAATACTAAAGATACAACTTTTTTCCCATCCAAATTGAGACACCAGGTTAAGAACTCAGGTGTTATAAAATATCACCACCTCTGGCCTCAAGATGACTGATAAAAGGCATTTAGGATTTCCCTGGTGGCGCAGTGGTTAAGAATCCGCCTGCCAACGCAGGGGACATGGGTTCAAGCCCTGGTTCGGGAAGATCCCACATGCTGCAGAGCAACTAAGCCCATGTGCCACAGCTACTGAAGCCTGCATGCCTAGAGCCCGTGCTCCACAATAAGAGAAGCCACAGCAATGAGAAGCCTGCGCATCGCAATGAAAAGTAGCCCCTGCTCACCGTAACTAGAGGAAGCCCACGTACAGCATCAAAGACCCAACGCAGCCAAAAATTTAAAAATTAATTAATTATTTTAAAAAGGCATTTAAAAACTGTCAAACAGGGCTTCCCTGGTGGCGCAGTGGTTGAGAGTCCGCCTGCCGATGCAGGGGACATGGGTTCATGCCCTGGTCCGGGAAGATCCCACATGCCGCGGAGCGGCAAGACCCATGAGCCATGGCCGCTGAGCCTGCACGTCCAGAGCCTGTGCTCTGCAACGGGAGAGGCCACAACAGTGAGAGGCCCACATACCGCAAAAAAAAAAAACAACAACAAAAACTGTCAAACCAGCACTCCTTTATTTTACTCTTCCCTTCTGGCTTCTTTCAAGATTTTCTGTTGGTCTTTGATTTTCTGCAGTTAGAATATGATATGCCTGTGTTGTTTAGTTTTGAATTTATCTTGGTGTTCTCTCAGCTTCCTGGATCTGTGGTTTCTTGTCTTTAATTTTGGAAAGTTCTCAGCCACTAGAACTTCAAATATTTCTTTTACTCTGTTCTCTTTTCTTTCTGGCATTCCAATTACACATGTGTTACACCTTTTGCCATTATCTCAGTTTTTGGAAGTTCCGTTGTTTTTTCTATTGTTTTCCTTGCATTTCAGTTTCGGAAGTTTCTACTGACCTATCTTCAGATGCACTGATTCCTCCCTGTTTTATGCTGAGCCTAGTGGTGAGCCCATGGAAGCCATTCCTCATTTCTATGACAGTGATTTTGATTTCTAGCATTTCCTTTGATTCTTTTTTTTTAAATAAATATTTATTCATTTAATTTTTGGCTGCATTGGGTGTTCGCTGCTACATGCAGGTTTTCTCTAGTTGCTGAGAGCAGGGGCTACTCTTTGTTGCGGTGAGCGGGCTTCTCATTGAGGTGGCTTCTCTTGTTGCGGAGCACAGGCTCTAGGAGTGTGGGCTTCGGTAGTTGTGGCTCGTGGGCTCTACAGCGCAGGCTCAGTAGTTGTGGTGCATGTGCTTAGTTGCTCCGTGGCATGTGGGATCTTCCCGGACCAGGGCTCAAACCCATGTCCCCTGCATTGGCAGGTGGATTCTTACCCACTGCACCATGAGGGAAGCCCTCCTTTGATTCTGAAAGTTTCCATTTCTCTAATTACATTACCCTTCTGTTTTTACACGGTTTTTTTCCATTAAAACTTTTAACATATTAATCAGTTATTTATTTATTTATAAATTTATTTATTTTTGGCTGCATTGGGTCTTCATTGCTGTGCGCAGGCTTTCTCTAGTTGCGGCAAGAGGGGGGCTACTCTTCGTTGCCGTGCGCGGGCTTCTCATTGTGGTGGCTTCTCTTGTTGCAGAGCACGGGCTCTAGGCATGTGCAGGCTTCAGTAGCTGTAGCACATGGGCTCAGTAGTTGTGGCTCGCAGGCTCTACAGAGCAGGCTCAGTAGTTGCTCTGAGGCATGTGGGATCTTCGCAGACCAGGGCTCGAACCCGTGTCCCCTGCATTGGCAGGCGGATTCTTAACCACTGCACCACCAGGGAAGCCCTTGTCTTTTTCTTAACTCTGGGTTTCTCTCCTCCTCAGAGTCTGTCTTGCAGCTTTTGGCTGTAATCCACTATTATACTGGAGCCCTGGTGGTGTGGTGGTAAAGTGGGGGGCAAGGGCACATTCTGTAGTTTCCAGATTAAGTCCCAGTGTTTAGTTGGCCTGTGACCGTCACAGGTGTTTCCCAGGGGTATAGCTTTACCCCCTGTGCCCCTTCCTCCCTTCTCTGGCTGCAGCATTTCCCTGAAGTCTTGACCCCTGTTGACTATGTTTTATTTTTCCTTTAGGTGAGATAGGAAGGCTAGAGGGGCTGGTGTGGGAAGCATGCCCTTCCCCCATCAGGGATAAGGCTCTGGAAGTCTTATCCTGGAGAGTAAGCCTTTGTAATAAAGAAGGTTCTGGTATTTCACACTGATTATTCATCTCCTCTCCCTGCCAGAGACATAGGGGATCTTTCTTGATCTTCACTGTGGGAACCTTGTGGGGTTCCTGGAGATAAAGCCCAGGTACATGTGGGGCCCCTCTAAGACTGTGGTCTCCAGGAGTTACTCTTGTGCTAGAGCACACTCAACCCCCAGCAATTCAGTATCAGTATTACCGTATGTGTGTTCCTTACCAGTTTATGGCTCTAGCAGTTCCTGCTCCAGGTAAACAGGTTTTGACTGAGTCTGGCTAGATAAGCCTCTCTCCAGATTTGGGGGTGGTGATTTGCTCTGCAACATCAATTCACTGATGGGTGGGTCTAAGAAAAGTCATTGATTTTCAGTTTGTCCAGCTTTTCCTTGTTGTAAGGACAAGGGTGCCAACTTTCAAGTTTTTTACACATTGGGGCTGAAACTCAAGTCCGATTTATTTTATTTGGAATGGCTTTTCCCCTCCCTCCACTTGAACTCCTGTGTCTCTTCCATCCTCACATTTGCCATGTCTCCTGTCTGTACTATGTGAGTCTTTTCATGAGTGTCCTAACAAGACTGAGTTTCTTGAGAAAAGGGCCTTTGTTAACCTCTGGTCTATGTTAATGCTTTGCTCATATAAAATGCTTAGTGTTGCTGTTTGATTTTACTGGGTCACTTCCATTTACGGCACTCATTCTAACAGTAAAAAGCATCTGTGGTGAGGCGTTAACCCAGCATCCTCTAAACTTCCTTTTGTGCTTTTAAATGACTTTTCCCGGTCTCAAGGTCCTATTTTCTTAGCAAAGTTGGAATAAGGCAAACTTGATTTACTGTAAATCAAGATTTACAAAAGTAATTTCTCAAGATCTGATAAGTCCTGACTTTTTCTCAATTTCCTGATTTCTTTTTGTAATGACTTAAGTAGCCAGGTTAAGATCAAATCTAACCAAATACCAGGAAATCAAAGGGCCTCCTAGCTAAGTGCCCAAACTTGGCTGTTTCAGAATTACCTGGGAAGCTTAAAAAAAAAAAAATCCTGGACTCAGTCTTAGACGGTAATTGTGGTGCACAGCTAAGTTTAGGAAAATAAGATACTTCTGATCAGCTAGCTCTCCATGCCCCAAAGTGCTTTTTATACCCACTTAAAATCAAACTAAAAAACAAAACAAAATCAATTCATTCATTCACTCATGCTCAGCCTAAAGGACATTGGAAACGTTACTGGAAATTCACCCTTTTGTCCAATCAATAAATTTACTGAGCATTAAGTAAGGGCTGGGTAGGTGCCAAGTCACAGGCCTGGTCCACAAGAAGGAAGTGAACCAAGGTATGGCTTTTAGAGGCAGACATTCTTCCAGTCTAAATCCAGAGCCATCACATCCTGGGTAACCTTGGGCATATTACTTAAGCTTACAGAGCCTCAGTCTTCTCATCTGTAAAGGATAATATTATTTACTTCATAGGGAAGTTCTGTGACAGAGATCACAAAGGAACTATCAAGGAAAACATACTCCATCCTCCTAAAACAGTTTCTAACTTGTTTCCCAGTCCAAACACTTTCATATTGTAATAATCACAGCTAGCACTCACGGAGCAGTTAACCTATAAACGAGGCAGTGTGCTAAGCTACCTGTTCAGCCATACCTCAAACAAATTTTATCTGTAAAGGTTTAGAGGCCAGCAGCCTCCTCCTTTCATTGGCTATATTCACCCAAAACAGGCAAAGCAAGCTGAAACAACAGGAGTGGCCCTTAACAAGAGGGCTGAGTTAAAAAGATGCAGGATATAATAAAAAGGAGATGCTCCCTCATGTCCAGCCCAGAGGTCATCATGACTACTGAGGGTCATGACGGCAGAACCACCGAGCAGGAAACCAAATACCAGATAAACCTATCCAGGAACTGCCATGGGCTTAGTGGTACCATCTGCTGCTGCTACTGCCACATCTGTGATTTCCACTGCCACTGGATAGCTATCATTAATTCTTTACATGTCTCAGGCACTGCTGTTCTGTGGATTTTACATTTGGTCCTCAACAACTATAAATTACTGAAGGCACCAGTGCTGTTGACCCTTTACATCTTGCAGGAGTTGGAACAAGGTGATAACTTACTGAGAGGACCTGGAGCCTGAGACTCTTGCTGCATAACTCACTGCCAATTTAACTTCTATTCTTTTAGGAAGAATCTTAAGGGCTTCTGGAACTTCCTCCTATATCATTAGAGTTAACAGCACCTGCATTTTTACTTCACAGGATTAAAGGTGTTGTTTTAATAAAGACCATGGTTTCGGTTCTCAAAGAGACAACACTGAGGAGTACCTCCTACATTAGGTAAAAACATGTTACCTAGAATAAACAACCTTTCATCTAATTTGAAACCTTCAAGTTTCTAAAAGCAGGCCTGCCCTTAGGAAATTGTAAAGACTAAAAGTAAGCAGGCCAGTACAACCCATCCTAAGCCACACTATTCCCTTGTCTATAAATGATCAAAAGCAAAAGAATTCCACAGTGAGTAGAAACCTTGGCACTGTTGACGTTTTTCTGTTGTGGGAGGTAGTCCCGGGTACAGTGTAGGCAGTTTAGCAGCATCTTTAACCTTCTGCCCACTAGATTCCAGTAGCATCCCCCAGTTGTGATAACCAAAAATGTCTTGCGAGGGGCTTCCCTGCTGGCGCAGTGGTTAAATCCGCCTGCCAATGTAGGGGACACGGGTTCGAGCCCTCGTCTGGGAAGATCCCATATGCCACAGAGCAACTGAGCCCGTGCATCACAACTACTGAGCCTGTGCTCTAGAGCCCGCGAGCCACAACTACTGAGCCCACATGCCACAACTACTGTGCCTGCGCTCTAGAGCCCGCGAGCCACAACTACTGAGCCCACATGCCACAACTACTGTGCCTGCGCTCTAGAGCCCGCGAGCCACAACTACTGAGCCCACATGCCACAACTACTGTGCCTGCGCTCTAGAGCCCGCGAGCCACAACTACTGAGCCCACATGCCACAACTACTGTGCCTGCGCTCTAGAGCCCGCGAGCCACAACTACTGAGCCCACATGCCACAACTACTGTGCCTGCGCTCTAGAGCCCGCGAGCCACAACTACTGAGCCCACATGCCACAACTACTGTGCCTGCGCTCTAGAGCCCGCGAGCCACAACTACTGAGCCCACATGCCACAACTACTGTGCCTGCGCTCTAGAGCCCGCGAGCCACAACTACTGAGCCCACATGCCACAACTACTGTGCCTGCGCTCTAGAGCCCGCGAGCCACAACTACTGAGCCCACATGCCACAACTACTGTGCCTGCGCTCTAGAGCCCGCGAGCCACAACTACTGAGCCCACATGCCACAACTACTGTGCCTGCGCTCTAGAGCCCGCGAGCCACAACTACTGAGCCCACATGCCACAACTACTGTGCCTGCGCTCTAGAGCCCGCGAGCCACAACTACTGAGCCCACATGCCACAACTACTGTGCCTGCGCTCTAGAGCCCGCGAGCCACAACTACTGAGCCCACATGCCACAACTACTGTGCCTGCGCTCTAGAGCCCGCGAGCCACAACTACTGAGCCCACATGCCACAACTACTGTGCCTGCGCTCTAGAGCCCGCGAGCCACAACTACTGAGCCCACATGCCACAACTACTGTGCCTGCGCTCTAGAGCCCGCGAGCCACAACTACTGAGCCCACATGCCACAACTACTGTGCCTGCGCTCTAGAGCCCGCGAGCCACAACTACTGAGCCCACATGCCACAACTACTGTGCCTGCGCTCTAGAGCCCGCGAGCCACAACTACTGAGCCCACATGCCACAACTACTGTGCCTGCGCTCTAGAGCCCGCGAGCCACAACTACTGAGCCCACATGCCACAACTACTGTGCCTGCGCTCTAGAGCCCGCGAGCCACAACTAATGAGCCCGCGTGCCACAACTGCTGAAGCCCGTGCACCTAGAGCCTGTGCTCCACAACAAGAGGAGCCACTGCAGTGAGACGCCCGTGCACCACAACCAAGAGTAGCCCCCGTTCGCCACAACTAGAGAAAGCCTGCCTGCAGCAACAGAGACCCAACACAGTCAAAAGTAAATAAATACATTAAAAAAAAAAAAAATCTTGCGATATTGCCAGATGTTCCCCAGGAGGCAAAATCATGTATGCTTTAGAGGAATTATTGAGTTTAGCAGAACTACCATTACTCTGTTCTGCATACCAAAAACTGACAACCTTTGATTTGACTGCTCTAGCTCACTGAAACACAATTCACAGTTGTTTAGCTCTGTACTTTTATGGAACTGTGACATATTTAAGCAACAGAAGATATTACAGAGCAGCTCTGACTTCTTCCTATGATATCCATCTGCTTGGGGGACATCATAGTTTGGTCAAGGCCTAAGCTGATTTCCTCTCAAACGGACTGACCTTTCTCTACACAGACACTTCTGGAGTGCAAGGGCAAAGTTTCCTTACCTTGGAGTTTAACTCTAGGTCACAATGGGTACCCCGAGCACCAGATGTTGTGCAGATTCAAATTGGAGACCACATTCTGGTCATAAAGGTCTGGCCGCAACATAAGTTAGGCAGCAAGGAGTCACGCATTTGCTGGTTTCTTATTAATAATACAAGTCAGCTAGAACACTGCCCTTCTCCCTTGGTTAAAGAGGAGAAAGCGTGCCACTATCCTAAACCAAACTAAAGAGAAAGCATGAACCTGCTGACTAAGAAAACGGTTATTACAGCCTTGCTAAGTTTAAACAAGTCACTCAGATGAGCTAGGGAAAAAATTCTTCTGAAAAATAGGGGGCATGCTATTGACTTATCTTAAAAGGCCTTTTGAAAAGAATGACTTGAGATTATAGAGCATTTTCCAAATACACAAAGTGCTTCATAACAACTCAGTAAGCTTAAGGAATGCTTTTCCTAGTACATCACTTTTTTTGTTGTGTAAAAGAAAATAGCCCCATTCAAAGGGTAGTAGCATATTTGATATCACCACTGCTTAAAGAGGAATGGAGTTACAGGAATGAGAAAAGTATATAATTAGTAAATAATCCCTCTCAACAAGTGAGTTAAGTAGGAAAGTCTTCTGAAGGGAGAAAAGAAAAGCCAGAAGCAACACAATCAGTGCATATCAGAAATGCATTTTTATTTTTATTTGAAAACAACTTAAATTTTTAGACAAATGATTTTAGTATATAAATTTGATTTTGTTTTTATATAGAATATAAAGATTTCCCTCACTGATTTTTCATGTGAAGGGGATTACAAGCCTGAAGGGAAATACTTTCTGCACACAAGTGTGTATCTTACGTGTAGGGTACTGGAAACCAATGCGTAGTGTTTCCACACATAAATTAGGTCAAGTGACACCACATATTAAAAAGGGGATAAGAGAAAAATTCTATTAATCAGATTCAAGAAGCAAACATGACACAAAAACTGCAGGTAAGACCAAATGAGTAACTTTAGTTAGGACACTGCAAGTTATACTAGAGTAACAGGTTTGTGAAGCTAGAGTGTGTACCACATTAAAACAGCAAGAAAGAACTATTTATATAGAAAGGCTGGAATGAGGGATTTTTTTCACAAAAGCAAATTAACTTCTTGTCAACTGCCAAAACAAAACAGAACAAAGCTGAGCATTATGAGTGTTAGTATACTGAAGGCGTATCACACCAGTTTTTGTGCAGCATGCTAAAGTTAGTTAGAACTTCGTCACTGGTATATATGAATCATTAATAGTCATGGAAAGTTTTTCTTGCCCCTTCTTGCCAAATTTCAGGCATGTCTTATTTTAGATGGAGTATAGCTTTTATCTATAATTTCATCCTGTAAAAACATATGAAGACAACGTTCATTCTGTGCCAGAGGATGACCAGCGACCCTAGGAATAAAAGATACAGATTCAGTCCAGTATTTTATAAAAGTGGTGGAGGGGGACCAAACATACACATTTTAAGATTAGGAAGCACAAACAACTGAGTAATAATAAGTGTTATTCTGGACTGCCCATAAAGCTATGGTCTATCAACTAACAGTATATTTTCTTTCCTTCAGCTCATAAGGGTAATTTAGAAAACATTTAATCACTAGTTTTACACTGCCTCTGGCATATGTACCCAATTAACTTCTTTACATATTAGTTGGTATATTTGTAAGAAACCTAAATGAATTTTAATGTTAAAAGTGAAACAATGTCATTGATTCTAAGAATCCATTTTAAAGAAGGAAAAGATATAGGATTATAGTTAGAAATACACTGAAGTTCAATAAAAGCCCCAAAATACTAAGAAATAGGCACAAATGTTCAGGTTTTTTTGTTTTTGTTTTTTGCTTGCTTTTAAACGTTTCCATCAGACTAAACACAGATCAGACTGGGCAACCAGACTTTATTTCAGAATTTAAAAACATCCAAGCTAGCACTGCCTTCTCCAAAAAGAAAGTATGTTCATAAGAAGACAATGAAGGTTGTGTGCTCTCAGATAACTAAAAGTTAAGGGCTTTGTATAACTTTCCCTCTGTTTACCACTCACAGATCTTCAAATTACTAGATAAAAATTCAAGTATTGCTAATAAATAAGCTCACACAACCATATTCTCTAGGAGTTGACTTTATTTGGTCAAACTTAAGGCCAAATGCACAATTATAGTGAGCCCTTTCCAGGCATAACTCTTCCAAAAAAAAAAAAAAAAAAAGAGGCTATATCTCAAATAGGAATAAAATTGAAAGCTAGAGTTTGTGAGTTTATTAAGTTTCTAAAGTAAAAGATAAATGATACAGTCTCCTTACATTTTCAAAAGAATATATTTTGCCACAAAAATTTTAAATGTGCACCTTTACACAAGACATGCTGATGATACTTCCATCTGCAATCAAACAAAATGATTGCAAGTGTATTGTAAGTTTTACTGTTCATGCTAGAACATACCTTAAATCAGAAAGAATCATAAGTAAAACTATTTTTTAAATGCTGTAATTTTAAATGTAATTTGCATAAATTAACCAAGAAAAACAAATATAAAACTTAGGTCAACACAAAGATACTCGTATTACTCAAGTGTGTTAATATTTATCATGATATTCAACTTGTTATATGTTTTCACTTTGTTTAAATGATACAAAAAGTTAGGAAATGACCAAAAAGAAAAAGCACCAGTTTAGTCTGATATCTAAATTAATAAACAGCAGTCACCTAAAGACATCTCAGAACACTATTCACTCTTAGACCTTGAGGAACAGAAAGCACTTACTTGTTTATAAACTGCTCCAGCCCTTGCTTCCTTTCTTCAATAAAACTGTCATCAAATATTCCATCATCTCCTCTAAAAGGAAGCTGACGCAAAAATGCTTTCCCAGGGAGTGGGGGAACTACAACCTAAAATAAGATAAGGAAAGAAAGTTCTTGAACATGCTGGCTGAGTTGGGAAAATTTATAGAGCATAACATGAAGACAAAGTATATCTTCACTATGAGAACCATCCCATTGTTAAACTAGTTTAAATATACAGTAAAAGGGAATCAATAAAAATACACTGAAAAATGATTCAATGTTTTGGAGGCAAGATAACCAAAATGCCACAATAGTCCATCAGACCAAAGCTCCTCAATGGCAGGGCCCACAGCTTAATTTTCATTTTTCCTGGACTTATCAAAGCACAAGTATACAAAGTGAATAATCAATACTGAAATAAAGGCTACCATGCCCCTCAGACAGTTTTGATGTCACTTGGGGAAGACAATGCTTTATTACAATGGTAACTGAAGAGATCAAACTCAACTCTCAATTAAATGAAAAAGTAAAATACTAACAATGTTCTTTCTGGCATGGGCAGATAAGAATTCTGTCGTAAATTTCTTCCACCTCATACCATCTGCATATAATCTTTCCTACCTGTGTTTGAGGTGATGACAAAATAATCAACTCTACTTGTTGCCACTCTTCCATTTCCTAGGCTAAGAAGCACATCAACTTTCTCCCAAACCCATTATCCTATCTTTCCCCAAAGACCTGTCATTTCTTCCTTCCCACACTAGAGGAACATCCCAAATTTTCCCTGTCAAAGCCTAACTTTCCTCTAGGGACAATTTATGACTGATCTCCCACTTCTGGGAATTATCTGGAGCTCAAATATTTGTTTGAATTAAATAACACCTAGCTATTTATTTCACAGGTTAGTTGGGTTCTCTATCTCAGAATTTCTCAACCATGGCACTATTAACATTTTGAACTGGATAATGTACTGGGGGGAGGGGTTTCTTGTACACCGTAGAATACCTAGTCAACAGCATCCCAGGCCTCTACCCACTAGACGCTGCCAGTAGGCACCCCACAGTTGTGACAATAACAATGGTCTCCAGACACTGTCAAATGTCTCCTGGGGAACAAAACTGCCCCTGGTGGAGAACCACCAATCTATCCTATTAATGCTTTCAAATCAAGAACCCTTGTCTCAGGCTTTTTATGGTTATTTTAAGAAAAGCTGGGCATACAACAGAAGCTCAAATATCTGTTAAATAACTAACCACTTAGGTGAATCCTTATCTTATGTTAAAACAGAGAAAAGCTGTGGGCAAACAAGTCAAACAAGGAGAAATATAAATAGTAAACACCAGCAATAAAATCATATATATTCTAAGAGGTAAAACCTAAAACCCTTGATGCAGTTTCTATACTAAAACGATAATTCAACCAGGTAAAAAAGGGAAAGATCATATAACTTCTTACAGATCAGCAAAAAACAAAGAGCAAAAAAGAAACACAAAACCAATGCCCAACATAAACTTTGTAATTCCTTCCTAGATCTACTCTCCCCAGATACCCAATGCTTAAGACATCTAAAGATTTGTCTTCATAAGTTTGCTTTAACATTCTTAAATCTCTCCCCTATATTAGCATTTGTCAAGTTGAAGAGTTAAAACCTGCAGGGAACTTACAATTAAAAAACAGGGATCATGACCACTAGCTGAGCTCCAGTAGAATAGTTTATATGACGGGCAGGGAAAAACATCTGTATCTATAAAGCTATTATAAAAAAAAGGAATATAGAACCAGTGTGTTAATGAAATGACCACCATTAATTCAGGGTAGAATTTAGCATGAAATTTAAGATTAACGATTACTATGTATTATCATCCGTAGAGATACGTTCTTACTAATACTCAAAATACTCATTGAAATGGATGGTAAGGTTGTAGGCAACAGGATTAATCACCTACAAAAATCATGAGTGGTTTGTCCAGCTAAGATCCCAAAGATCTTCAACATCAAATTATTTTTGTTTAAGCAGTCTGAAAAGATCTACTTAGAATTCTTACACCAATTTAAAAGTAATGAGTCTGATGATATGTGTGTGTATGTGGGGCAAGAAGTGGACAGAAGGATATCTGGCCAGCATAATATAGTGAAAGCATACTGAAATTTAAAAAAGCTAAAAGATTGAACCATAATGACCAGTAAATACAATAAATGTCATCTACTTTCTAGTCTAGTATAACAGATCTTAATTAAAAGTACTAATATATAAATAAAACAACTTGATTAATTGTTCTTAGCAATACTAATGTAAGTACAACTTTCACACAGGTTAAATGCCCAAAATAATCATCTGGTCTAATGTTAAAAGTGAAGTACTGTGTGTCAAAGGACATCATCAAGTGAAAACAATCCACAGAATTGGGAGAAGATTTTTGCAAACTGTAAATCGGATAAGGGACTTGTAAGAGGGTTTTTTTTGTTTTTTGTTTTTTTAGTATATTCTATATACAACTCAATAATAAAAGAAACTCAATAAAATGGGCAAAGGATCTGAAAAAAAATTTCTCCACAGAAGATATGTAAATGGCTGATAAGTACATGAAAAGATGATCAACATGATTAGCCATCAGGAAAATGAAAACCACGAGATACCACTTCACACACGCTAAGAAAGTGATAATAAAGAAATCAGATAATATTAAATGTTGGTGAGGATGTGGAAAAACATGGAAACTTTATACATTGTTGGTGGAAATGTAAAAATGGTATAGCTGTTCTGGAAAAAAAAGTCTGGGAGTTCCTCAAAAGGTTAAAATAAACAAGAGTTATCATATGGCTGTAAATCCATTCTTAGGTATGTACCCAAGAAATACAAACACATATGTCCATACAAAAACCTGTACATGAATGTTCACAGCAGCATTATTATTATTTTTTATATTTATTTATTTGACTGCATGGGTCTTAGTTGCGGCATGCGAGACCTAGTTCCCTGATCAGGGATCGAACCTGGGGCCCCTGCATTGGGAGCACAGTCTTAACCACTGGACCACCAGGGAAGTCCCACAGCAGCATTATTCTCAATAGTCAAAAAGCAGGAGAATGGATAAATAAAATGTGGTTTATCCATACAAAAGAATACTTTGGGGAAATAAAAAGAAATGAAGTAGTGATTAACAATACAATAGGATGAACCTAGAAAACACTCTCAGTGAAAGAAGCCAGTGAAAGAAGCCAGACACAAACGACTACATATTCTATGTTTCTATTTATATGAAATGCCCAGAACAGGCAAATCCATAGAGAAAGAAGATTAGTGGTTGTTTAGGGCTGGGTGAGGAGAAATTGGTAGTGATTACTAACGGGTATGGGGTTTCTCTTACAGAGTGATTACAATGTTCTAAAACTGACTATAGTAATGGTTGCACAACTTTGTGAATATAGTAAGAACCACTGAATTGTACACTTTATTTTTTTACATCTTTATTGGAGTATAATTGCTTTACAATGGTGTGTTAGTTTCTGCTTTATAACAAAGTGAATCAGTTATACATATACATATGTTCCCATATCTCTTCCCTCTTGCATCTCCCTCCCTCCCACCCTCCCTATCCCACCCCTCTAGGTGGTCACAAAGCACGGAGCTGATCTCCCTGTGCTATGCGGCTGCTTCCCACTAGCTATCTGTTTTACGTTTGGTAGTGTATATATGTCCATGCCACTCTCTCGCTTTGTCACAGCTTACCCCTCCCCCTCCCCGTATCCTCAAGTCCATTCTCCAGTAGTTCTGTGTCTCCACTCCTGTCTTACCCCTAGGTTCTTCATGACATTTTTTTTTCTTAAATTCCATATATATGTGTTAGCATACGGTATTTGTCTTTCTCTTTCTGACTTATGTTAGTATATATATGTCCATGTCTCTCTCTCGCCCTAACACACCTCACCCTTCCCCCTCCCCATATCCTCAAGTCTGTTCTCCAGTAGGTCTCTGTCTTTATTCCTGTTTTACCCCTAGGTTCTTCATAACATTTTTTTTTTCTTAAATTCCATATATATGTGTTAGCATACGGTATTTGTCCTTCTCTTTCTGACTTACTTCACTCTGTATGACAGACTCTAGATCTATCCACCTCATTACAAATAGCTCAATTTCGTTTCTTTTTATGGCTGAGTAATATTCCCCCATTGTGTATATGTGCCACATCTTCCCTATCCATTCATCCGATGATGGACACCTAGGTTTCCATCTCTGGGCTATTGTAAATAGAGCTGCAATGAACATTTTGGTACATGACTCTTTTTGAATTATGGTTTCCTCAGGGTATATGCCTAGTAGTGGGATTGCTGGGTCATATGGTAGTTCTATTTGTAGTTTTTTAAGGAACCTCCATACTGTTCTCCATAGTGGCTGAACCAATTCACATTCCCACCAGCAGTGCAAGAGTGTTCCCTTTTCTCCACACCCTCTCCAGCATTTATTGTTTCTAGAGTTTTTGATGATGGCCATTCTGACTGGTATGAGATGATATCTCATTGTAGTTTTGATTTGCATTTCTCTAATGATTAATGATGTTGAGCATTCTTTCATGTGTTTGTTGGCAGTCTGTATATCTTCTTTGGAGAAATGTCTATTTAGGTCTTCTGCCCATTTTTGGATTGGGTTGTTTATTTTTTTGTTATTGAGCTGCATGAGCTGCCTGTAAATTTTAGAGATTAATCCTTTGTCAGTTGATTCATTTGCAAATATTTTCTCCCATTCTGAGGGCTGTCTTTTGGTCTTGTTTATGGTTTCCTTTGCTGTGCAAAAGCTTTGAAGTTTCATTAGGTCCCATTTGTTTATTTTTGTTTTTATCTCCATTACTCTAGGAGATGGGTCAAGAAGGATCTTGCTGTGATTTATGTCATAGAGTGTTCTGCCTATGTTTTCCTCTAAGAGTTTGATAGTTTCTGGCCTTACATTTAGGTCTTTAATCCATTTTGAGCTTATTTTTGTGTATGGTGTTAGGGAGTGATCTAATCTCATACTTTTACATGTACCTGTCCAGTTTTCCCAGCACCACTTATTGAAGAACAAAGAAAGAAAACTACAGGCCAATATCACTGATGAACATAGATGCAAAAATCCTCAACAAAATACTAGCAAACAGAATCCCTGTGCATTATTTTGTATCCTGCTACTTTACCAAAGTGGGGTTTATTCCAGGAATGCAAGGATTCTTCAATATACGCAAATCAATCAATGTGATACACCACATTAACAAATTGAAGGAGAAAAACCATATGATGATCTCAATAGACGCAGAGAAAGCTTTCGACAAAATTCAACACCAATTTATGATAAAAACCCTGCAGAAAGTTGGCATAGAGGGAACTTTCCTCAACATAATAAAGGCCATATTTGACAAACCCACAGGCAACATTGTCCTCAATGGTGAAAAACTGAAAGCATTTCCACTAAGAAGAGGAACAAGACAAGGTTGCCCACTCTCACCACTCTTATTCAACATAGTTTTGGAAGTTTTAGCCACAGCAATCAGAGAAGAAAAGGAAATAAAAGGAATCCAAACTGGAAAAGAAGAAGTAAAGCTGTCACCGTTTGCAGATGACATGATACTATACATAGAGAATCCTAAAGATGCTACCAGAAAACTACTAGAGCTAATGAATTGTACACTTTAAATTGGTGAATTTATGGCATGTGAATTATGTCAATAAAGCTGTCATAAAAAAAAGTGATGTATACATTCATGAAATGCATATTAAACACTCCAGTGTGCCAGGTGCTATGTTAAGCAAAGCCAAAAGCCTATCAAGATACTTCTTCCCATAATCAGACAGAAAAAGACAAATACTGTATGATCTCACTTATATGTGGAATCTAAAAGAGCTAAACTCACAGAAACAGAGAGTAGTAGATGGGTTGAGGGGTAGGGGAAATGAGGAGACATTGGTCAAATGGTACAACCTTTCAGTTAAAAGATAAGTAGGTTCTGGGATCTAATGTATAGCATGGTAACTATAGTTAACAGGATTGTATTGTACTCTTAAAAGTTGCTAAGAGAAACATTGAATGTTTCAAGAGATATTGAATGTTACCACCACTAACAACAAAACAACAAAAACAAAAACCCCTATGTGAAGTGACAGATGTATTAACTAATTTTATTATGGTAATCATTTCACAATATATACATATATCAAATCATTGTGTTATATAACTTAATGTTATTTGTCAATTCTATCTCTGGGGGGAAAAAGACACTTTTTCTTATGGTCATAAAATATTTCTTCTTTGTTACCCAAAACTTTCCTAACTTGTTTTGTACATTTAGATCTTCAAACCATCTGTAATTTATATACAGTGAGTTATAAATCTTTATTCCCAAATAGCCAAATGTTTCAATCCCATTTACTGAATATAAATTCCTTTCTGCACAAACTGACAATGTTATTTTTGTTATGAACTAAATTTCCAGTAAACATGTGGTCAGCTTCTAAATTTTCTGACATTCTGCTAATCTATTTATCCATACCTAAAGCAATACTACATTGTTTTAATTACTATAGTCTTAACATATGCTCTGATATCTGCAGGTGCTAAATTATTGGTAAAAATAACTTTTGGCTCTTCTTGAGCTTTCTCTGATTCTAAAGCTCTATATAAATATGCAGGTTTATAAAGAACTCCATTAAGATTTGTATTAGAATTCTACAAATTTATAAATAAGTTAGGAGATACTGCCTTATTTCTGTCAGGTCTACTGCTAAAACGCCACCTCTAAGAGAGGCCTTCCCTTGACTATCCTATATGACAGTAGCTCTCCTGGCACTCCCTATTTCCCTTAATTTTGTTTTTTAGAGCATATTACCATCTAACATATTATATATCTTACCATCTTTTTCTGGTCTCCCTTCACCACTACCCCAACTTACTCAATAAAGTGCTATAAAAGTAGGGACCCTTCATTTGTTCACAGTTCTGTCTGCAACTGACAGAACACACAGAATGAGCTCTCAAATGTTTATAGAGTAAATGAATCTTCAAAAGTGAATATTCCAAACCAGGAATGCAATATTTCTGTTTATTAAGGTCTTCTTTTGATCTTTCAATGAAGTTTTAAAGTTTTCTTTACATGGGTCTTATATTTCCAGTTTTATCTGTAAGTATTTTATACTTGGATATTCTTTTGAGTAAAACTGTTTTTCCATTTTTGACGGGATGCTATGATTTGTATATGTTGCTCTTGTATCCAGCCACATTTTTCTGGTTAAGGACGTTTTCCTTCCTTTTCTACCTTAGTATGCTTCAGAAGCGAGAACGAGTTAGCCTTAACCTACTTCAGGGCTCCTACCACACCTACTTCTTATCCTACTACACTCGAGTCACAAGATAACTTTTCATTATTCTGAGTGTACTTTTCATGACTCCATGCCATATATGTCATTCTGATGTAGGGCTGAAATAAGAGACATCAGAATGAGACCTTGTTCTCTATGTTGCAGCCAAAGCCACCAAATTTCTTCTAAGAGAAGACAATTATTATCAGGATATAAGACAGTGTTCTAAAACTGCAGGTAGCAACCCAACAGTAGATCATGGCCATCATTTAAAAAGCTAATCTGAGGAATATCAGTACCTGTCACACAGAGTAAGGTAAGTACTGGTTTATGAAACTTCTGTTATATGTAAATGTGTGATGATAAAAAAAAAAGTATGGAGTCAGTAAAAAAAAAAAAAAAAAGGAAATACACTGATACAGGAGATGTACTGAAGAAGAGAAATTTAGCAAGGGGAGGAGAGAAAGGTGGGACAGGAAGATCATGGAAAGGAAGGAAGCAATAGCAAGAAAGTTCTAAGAAGAGTTATCTAAGTGTGAGTCAGCAAAGGCCTCAACTGGGCCACTGAAGTAGACATGAGAAGGAAGAGTTCTAAGGAAAAACTGCACACTTCCCCCATCTCCTATGAAGTAAAATGAAACTGAACTATTTGAAAAAAAAATGTTTTCTTTTACTCACTTTATTCAAGATAATTCTCCTGAGAAGTCTTAAACATTAAAATTTGGAATGTTTTGTTTTACAGTCACATTACAAATAATTCTTACCTTGCTCTCTCTTTCTAGTTCACTTCGCAGCCATTCAAAGTCACTGTATCTTCTTCTAACGGTAGATTCCTTCAGCTTGAAAATAGGCAGATTTGTCTGAAACAAACAGAAAATCACTCCTAAGTTGAAGCGTGTTATAGGGACTTCAAAAAAGTGGGGGGTTGGGGGAGGGCCTGTTTGTCAAATTGATAATATGGCAAGCCTAGTTATGTTAATACAAGAAAATCATAAAGTTATTAAGATGACATTTCACCTTTAAATGTAAAAAAGTACATTTTTTACATGGCTGTTAAAAAGTATGTTATTTATACTAGAATACAACTTTTAAAATGCACGTTTGTACACATGCTTTTGGATGTCATTCTGCCTGAGGTCAGTTACATAAATATAGGTCAGTTTTTCTATTTCAGTAAGCTGTAAAAATGTCAGGAGTGAGATGAAGCTAGCTCTGATTGCTATACAGTTTAGTATACAATGCTCATAGGGGAAACAGACCTTAACTACTTTGAAATGAAATACAAAATATTTTGTTATTACGACTAAATTAGATGTTTCATAGTGAAAGAAAAGAATACAGAATTATTCTTAATAGTCTTCTTAAAAATGCGAGAAAACAGCAGGGAAA
>NW_006772017.1:1152509-1185172 GCF_000442215.2 Lipotes vexillifer
GGAAAGAGTACAATGCACTCTTGCCACCAATAGGAAATTAGGAGTCATACACATAAGGTCTACCTATCCAGAGCTTACAGGCTGAGGGCAAGTTTAGGAACTGAAAACATAATGCCCAGTACCTTGAGGTTACATCGGAATGGAAGACTATTCTTGAAAGAACGCAAAGACTACTTAGGTCAAATTCTAAACTTAAAGTAATAAGAAAGATTTCTATTATCGTTTACTGATCCTAAAGAGAAAATACACTACCAAATGCAATTTAAAATGGTTTACGACTGAGGGCTATTAGCAGAAGCTGTATACCACTACAATTTTATAATCAAGAATAGATTTTAAAATGCATATAATATCACGAAGTTGGTAGGGACAGAAATGACCTAACACAATTAATGCCATACCATACTGAAAATGCTATTTAATACTATATACTCTCAGATTATATTTTGTCCTTTATTCAGTCTTTGCACTTGTAGAATGACAAACTGTTTTAAAGCTGAAAAGAAAAAGTGTCACCAGAAGGAAAGACTGGCTTCTTACAGGGACATCATCATCATGTAAAATTCACGCCTAAGAAACTTCCAATCATTTGTTAAACTTAATGCCACTAGTAAGTGTCATTCAGCAAAAGAAAAGCTTTTTATTCAGGACCTTAAACCCATTTTGCAGTGGTTTCAATTTTTTCCAACGTGTATTAACTTCTCTATGTAGTATACCTTATAGCTTGGAATCTTCTACACATGCTATTGGGCATAACACTGTGTAGGTTTCAAGCATGAAACCGAATCTCACAAGAGGTTTAAAAGCACTTGAATTTTCTTTCCCAGGTAACCACAACATTTGTTCATTGTATTAATGACTAAGAGCAAAATTGCACCTAACAAGACTCTTATTATACTAAAAGTCAAGCTTATATTTAGAGATATGCTGGCTTGCTGTACAGAGGGGTATTCTCACTCCCCACAGGGAATAAAATTAGGTCCCCTGGAGAGCAGGATGATAATTCCCAGAAAGAAAGCACTGGATTATTTCTCTCTAATTTCACCCATTGGCTTTTTAACCAAGTTCACCCTTCCGCATTAAAATATTAAGTCTTTGTAAGTGTCTAAAGATAGGCCTTTACAGAATTGAGTGTTTTCTGCAGGTGAAACTTTACATTTTGAATTCCCTCCTCTCAAATTACTTTACAAAAGGGATTAGCTGCTCTCTTTATTCAATATGTTAAGATCAAGCTTGTGAAAAGAGTTCCCTAAGAATTTTCATACTTATGGGTACGGAAGTCTATAAAGTTAATCTCTGAAACAACATATCAAGCTTACAGGTACAATGTTGAGGGAAGAATGCCAATTCAGCTCATTTTACCTCCATTTTCCCTTTTGAACTTTTGACACAAGCATGATTATATCTGATTCACTTTAATAGACAGGTAGTGGGAGGGAGAAAAAGTCCATTCCTTTCTATGATTAGCTAAGAGTTTGATAGATTATATATTAAAAAAAGATCATGGTTAGCTTAAGAAAATTTCATGGTTTTCTCAGCTGGTTATAATTTCTCTTTATAGGAGGACTGCTTTAGAGTTTTTTTGTGTTTCTTTAAACATCTTTATTGGAGTATAACTGCTTTACAATGGTGTGTTAGTTTCTGCTGTATAACAAAGTGAATCAGCTACACATATACATACATCCCCACATCCCCTCTTATGTCTCCCTCCCACCCTCCCTATCCCACCCCTCTAGGTGGACACAAAGCACCGAGCTGATCTCCCTGTGCTATGCGGCTGCTTCCCACTAGCTATCTATTTTACATTTCATAGTATATATATGTCCAAGCCACTCTCTCACTTCATCCCAGCTTCCCCTTCCCCTTCCCCGTATCCTCAAGTCCATTCTCTATGTCTGCGTCTTTATTTCTGTCCTGCCACTAGGTTCTTTAGAACCTTTTTTTTTTTTAAGATTCCATATATATGTGTTAGCATATGGTATTTGTTTTTCTCTTTCTGACTTACTCCACTCTGTATGACAGACTCTAGGTCCATCCACCTCATTACAAATAACTCAATTTCGTTTCTTTTTTATGGCTGAGTAATATTCCATTGTATATATGTGCCACATCTCCTTTATCCATTCATCTGTTGATGGACCCTTAGGTTGCTTCCATGTTCTGGCTATTGTAAACAGAGCTGCAATGAACATTGTGGTACATGACTCTTTTTGAATTATGGTTTTCTCAGGGTATATGCCCAGGAGTGGGATTGCTGGGTCATATGGTAGTTCTATTTTTAGTTTTCTGAGGAACCTCCATACTGTTCTCCATAGTGGCTGTATCAATTTACATTCCCTCCAACAGTGCAAGAGGGTTCCCTTTTCTCTACACCCTCTCCAGCATTTATTGTTTGTAGATTTTTTGATGATGGCCATTCTGACCGGTGTGAGGTGATACCTCATTGTGGTTTCGATTTGCATTTCTCTAATGATTAGTGATGTTGAGCATCCTTTCGTGTGTTTGTTTTGATAAAGTCACATCAAGTAATTCTTAGTATTATTTGCCCATTATTTTTAGAGTGGTAAGTGTGCCTGTTAACTTCTCCCTGATCATCACAAGGACTTGCAAATTCAACTTGATCAAAATACAAATGAAAGATGCTGAGGTTTTTTGTTTAAGCCACTGGACTATCCCTGTTGATTACAAACTCTCATGACTGGTCACTTTCAACTTATTTAACCCTTATAAAATATTCTATTTTGGTTTTCTAAAGAGAAAAGAGTAAGGATAATTTGTTCCCCCTACAGTTTTGGGAGGATGCAACTATTACTACAGCTTAAGAGCATCTATAAGGGCATAGTGCTAGATAAGATGAGGAATATAACAATGAGTAAGATGCAGTCCCAGCCCTTATGAAGCTTATAATATGTTAGGTTACAAGATAAGCATATAAAAAGTTAAGTTTACATGGTTAAAAATACCATACACCATAAACAAAAAGTTGAAAGACCACAAAAAACTGTAGACAAATATATGCAATAAAAAACAAAGAAATAATTTCATTAAAATGTAAAGAACTTAAAAACTAATGAAAGATAAAGGTGAATAACCTGACAAACAGAACAGGCAGAACATACAAAAACTATGTCAATAATGTTCAACTTCACTCACACAAGAAATGCCAGTCAAAACAGTAAGATCCCATTTTCATTTGTCAGACAGGCAGGTATTAAATTTTAATACCCAATGATGGTGAAGATAGATAGGCATCTAAAAAACTTGCTGATAATAGTGAAAACTGGTACAACCTTTAAGGAGGGTATTTTGGTGATATCTATCACTCTTTTAAATGCATTTATCTTCTTTTCTTAGTTTAATTAAAAAAATTGTTTTCAATTTATTTATTTATTTTTGGCTGCATTGGGTCTTTGTTGCTGCATGAGGGCTTTCTCTAGTTGCGTCGAGCAGAGGCTACTCTTTGTTGTGGTGTGTGGGCTTCTCATTGCAGTGGCTTCTCTTGTGGAGCACGGGCTCTAGGCACGCAGGCTTCAGTAATTGTGCCACGCAGGCTCAGTAGTTGTGGCACACGGGCTTAGTTGCTCCACGGCATGTGGGATCTTCCCGAACCAGGGCTCGAACCCGTGTCCCCTGCACTGGCAGGCGGATTCTCAACCACTGCGCCACCAGGAAAGTCCCAATGCATTTATCTTTTTTTTTTTGGTGGTACGCGGGCCTCTCACTGTTGTGGCCTCTCCCGTTGCGGAGCACAGGTTCCAGATGCGCAGGCTCAGAGGCCATGGCTCATGGGCCCAGCCGCTCCACGGCATGTGGGATCTTCCCGGACCAGGGCACGAACCTGTGTCCCCTGCATCGGCAGGCGGACTCTCAACCACTGTGCCACCAGGGAAGCCCGCATTTATCTTTTGAGCCAACAATTCCACCAGGAATTAATCTTACAAATATTTCCACAAATGCAGAAAGGTATCAGTGCATAGAAATTTACCTTAGCATTGTTCATATAATAGCAAAAAACAAAAAATCACAACACACACACAAAAACCCAGAAAACTAAAAATCTTATTAAACTGTTACAAATATAAAATGAATTATTATACAGCTTTTAGAAAATATAACTCAGCCATAGACTGATCAGGAAGCCTGCCTGAGACATTTAAAGTATAAGAAGTTTCAGAACAGTATCTATCTACAGTATGATACCATTTGTATAAAAAAAAAGGAAAAAGCATAAAGGAACTGACGATTGGTTTGGTCACTATTCCTATAACACATGGCGTCAGCCATACTACAGGAAGACAGCTGAGAATGGTGAAAACAGTGTGAACTACATGCAGAGAAGAAAGAAGTATATTTAGGAAGTAATTCTTGTATATTCTAAACCATAGGAGATGATGGGAATTAAAACTGAAAAGCCTGAATGTCTGGCTAAGGTATCTCCCCGTGAGCACGAGCAGTTAACAAACATCTCTGAACAGGAAAATATCTTTAAATCAAAAAAGTATAACAGAGAAGTTACTATGAATTCAACAGATTAGCTACATGTACTACCAAGGGGCAGCATGAAAACAGATGGTTCTATTCTCACCACACACAGAAGCATGTTTTTGGTAACTATGTATGATTCTGGATATTAACTAGACTTATTGTGGTGATCATTTCACAATGTATACAAATATCAAATCATTATGTTGTAAACCTGAAACTAATATAATATTATATGTCAGTTATTCCTTAAAAAAAGAAAAAGGTTGGTTCTAGCTAGTTTTATCTGCTTGAAGAATATGGAAAGGAGACAGACAACTGAGGCAAATTATAGCAAAAATTCTTTAAAGGTTTTTTTTGGGATATCATTTAAAATGCTTTTGACTTATCCAGAGACAAATAAAGTGCTGAATTCTGAAACTAAACATAAATCAGACTTAACTATGGTTAACTTAAGATGACTAAAACTTCTGAAACTTAAAAGGCAAGATTTAGTATCTTCTCACCCTTACATTCATATTTTCCTCCTAATTTCAAGAAAAGTTGCTCTAGGGACTTCCCTGGTGGTCCAGTGGGTAAGACTCTGTGCTCCCAATGCAGGGGACCCAGGTTTGATGCCTGGTAGGGGAACTAGATCCTGCATGCATGCTGCAACTAAGAGTTCACATGCCGCAACTAAGAAGTCTGCATGCCGCAACTAAGAGCCCGCATGCTGCAGCGAAGATCCCATGTGCCACAACTAAGACCTGGAGCAGCCCAAATAAATAAATAAATAAAGAACAAAACAAAGAAAAGCTGCTCCAGTTGCTCAAGCTGAGCATAAACTAGAAACCACTGTTTTCCTCTAGCTATGGTTCATTTTACCTAACAGGTAAAAGTGTCAAACTCAGCCATTTGTATGAAATAACAATATTTGAGGAACAGTGACCAGAGACAGGCAAGATCAGAGACAAGCAAAACTAAAGTCCATCATTAGGCAGGAACCATAAACTAAGACACAGCGGTCAGCTATTTGTGTAGGTATGTGTTATTAGTAAATGTTGAAGGTAAGCTTAAGTAACCTTGGCCTATTTTAGACTTTTCAGTTTCATTCATGGAGTTATGAACGTTCTGCAAAGCAAAGACAGAGGCCCCTATAAATATTTACATCAACTATTGTCATACATACAAGAAACCGCAAATTAACCATAATTTAAAGCTATGTCAGGGCTGTGGCCCAAACTAAAACTTAAAAAGCAGAGAATTATAATCATCTGCCCCTCAAAAAGTTAAGTTGGTTGCCTGGAATCCATAAAGTCTATAAAAACTATTTTATTCCACATTGAAAATATGCTTTTAGTAATCATTATAAGCCAAATACTAGTTAAATGTCACCACTACATAATAACATTTTTTTTGAAAACTATAAATAGGTTACCTATATTAACAAGGGAGGCAAAAGCTGAGAATACAACAAGAGTGATCAGATCTGGCACTAAAAGGAGCTTGTAAAGTCATATCTAAATATAGAACACAATATTAAAACGTCAGAGCTAAAAAAGTCAATCCAAAATCTCTACTCCGTATCCTATTCCTACTACTGAAGTCAAAGAAGTCTTCTTCAACCTGGTTATGCTTCAGAATTACCTGAGTAGTTTAAAACAACTTTTTTTTTTTTTTGCGGTACGCGAGCCTCTCACTGTTGTGGCCTCTCCTGTTGCGGAGCACAGGCTCAGGACGCGCAGGCTCAGCGGCCATGGCTCACGGGCCCAGCCGCTCCACGGCACGTGGAATCTTCCTGGACCGGGGAACGAACCCGTGTCCCCTGCATTGGCAGGCAGACTTTCAACCACTGCACCACCAGGGAAGCCCTAAAACAACTTCTTAAATGAAGAATAACACAAATAGAGAAAAGTGCAAAAATACATTGCGGGTACAGCTCAATAAGTTTTCCGGTGGTAGTAATCTGGGTAGTCCTAAAACAAAACAAAACAAAACATGCAGCGCCCCTGGGGGCGTAGTGGTTGAGAATCTGCCTGCCAATGCAGGGGACACGGGTTCAAGCCCTGCTCCAGGAAGATCCCACATGCCACTGAGCGACTAAGCCTGCGCGCCACAACTACTGAGCCTCTGCTCTAAAGCCCATGAGCCACAACTACTGAGCCCACGTGCCACAACTACTGAAGCCTGCGCTCCTCAACAACAGAAGCCACCTCAATGAGAAGCCTGCGCACTGCAACAAAGAGTAGGCCCCGCTCGCCGCAACTAGAGAAAGCCCACGTGCAGCAACAAAAATCCAATGCAGCAAAAAATAAATAAATTTATTTAAAAAAAAGAATCAAGCACTGCCTCATTATTGCTCTTTTTTTTAACGTTTAAAGTTTTTACTGATTTGACACAAAACGAAGATAACACACAATTCTTTACAAGATTCACACTGGTAACAAATTGGTTAAGGAATGTCAGTTCAGAGTATTTAAGCTTAATACTGCACAAAGAAAATTCAAAATGCCCATAAATGTGACAATTCATAAAATGAAAGAAACTTGATGGAGACTTCCCTAAATTTGACAAGTCCCATAATCTACATGGCATTACAAATAATGATATACGATACTATTTTTTTCCTAAACTATCATTAGTAAAGAACAAAATTTTATTCTCCATGCTGGAGGAAGGAATGTAATTTTAAAAAATTTTTTCTATGTAAAATATTATAAAATTGCTGTCATATGTAGAAGTGATCAATGAGTATACAGCAGCAAAAACCTCAAAAAAATATAGAAAGGTGTTAGGCAGTTAGTAAAACTATGTTAATTTCTGAATTTTATGATGTCAGTAATATTCTGCAGTTTTCTTTTTTAATTGAAGTATAGTGGATTTTCAATATTATATTAGTTTCAGGTGTACAACAGAGTGGCTCAAAATTTTTATAGATTATACTCCATTTGTTATTATAAAATATTGGCTATATTCCCTGTGCTGTACAATATATCCTTGTAGTTTATTTATATATGCCTTGTTATCTCTTTAGTCTCCTTCAATCTAGAGCAATCCTCCTGCCCTTTTGCCACTTAAGACATTGGCAATTTTAAAGAATGCAGGCCAGATATCTGAGATACATTATACACTTGAGTTTGTCCTTTTCCTCATGACCAGTTTCATGTTGTTCATTTTTGTCAGGAATGTCCTTACAGAAGGAATGCTGAAGATTTCTCAGTGCCCGACATCAGAAAGCACGTGATGTCAGCTTGTCCTATTATTGGATCACTTGGTTAAGGTGAGGTCAGCTAGATTTCTCCTATGTAAAGATTTCTCCTATGTAAAGATTTCTCCTATGTAAAGTTAACTTTTTTCCTCTTTATAGTGAGTTTTTTTTTTAATTCTTGCACTTACCCTTCATAATAAAATTTAGTACCATTTGGAATTTACCCAGCTAAATTTAAAACTTATAGAACTGGCAGAGCACAGATGAATTCTTCTTGGAGAATTCACATTTTTAGGTGAAATTACTTGCCTGACTTTAACCATTAAGAGAGAGACTGGCTTACTGCAGGAAAGCCCTACTCTCTGCCAAATACAGTGTGAACACGCAGATGTGTAAGTACATTATGTTCACAATTTGTTGATTCAGAAAAATTAAGAAGACTTATAGTCTACTTGGCTAGAATGAAGCCATGGATATTTGTTACTTGTCCTATGCAAAATTCAGGGCAATTCTCAAGCTTCTGTGTAGCTTATGAAAAGGTGATGGACTAATCACTATGTAAGAAACCTGGGGCATTCAGAAAACTAGAAAAGAACAAGACTAACAACTTGAAGAGAACTATTCAATATTATTTTATTGCTCTTTATTTTTCCTAATAATATACCAGAAACAAAACTGCAAAGGGATGAAATGTTATGAGAGATGCCTATATGCCTGATGCTCTTAAAAGGCTATTTATATAAAAGAGAAACCAGTCATTTCCCACAAGGTATTACTAATCACATAGGGTAAAATCATCAGGAATCCAAACAGACATTATATACTGAAGAACAGATTTTGAAACCATGGTATAGAGCTCTAAAACAAGTGCTCCCTTCATGTCCAAGCAGAGGAAATGGCCACATTATTGGTCTCCAAAAAGCTAGGTCTTACACACTTACACAGGCTGACCTATTAAAGTCAGCAGCTCACAGATACCCTATATGTAACCTGATTATCACTGATAGCCAAGCAGAAAACCAAGCCTCAAAACGTGGTCACCTGAATATAGCTTAACAATAGATATTAGAAAAATGTTTACTAGGTGTTTCTAGTATTTCTTCAGATAGTGTCATGTGTACATTTGAAAAAAGAGACTGGCAAAGACATCAAAAGTATACCCAATAGACCATACTCTATTCAACCAATCCTAAGAGATGTAAATGGATGCCTCACTACAGTTCTCATTAAAAGGTTGTATTTCTCCAAATATCTACATCTAGAGATAAAGGATAAGCTGAGAAGTGCTTAAGCTATTACCTCGCCCTTCAGTACTTTTGATACTTGTTTTACCCAAACTGGAACAGCATGAATAACTGGAGATATGGTTTATAACCTAGATGAACTCTAAATATGGCTTGGGAGAAGTCATTGAAGTGAAGAATAAGCTTTTAGTCTGGAGAACCTTTGAAATGTAGATTGTCATTAAGCCAAGGTATTTAGTTTAGTTTCTTTCTTTCTTTTTTTTTTTAAAAAATAAGGACGTGGCCTTCCTGTGATACAATTTCCCGTTATTTTAAAAGAAGTATCCTTTATGGTATAATATCTGAAACAGCAGAGAAGAAATTATCTAGACTGGTTTAATGTATAAACCAAGTAATTCCAAATACTTTTCCTACTTTGTCCATATTCTTCATTTGTGAATGGCAACAAGATTCATTTGTGAGCTCATGCAAGGATTTCAATGAACAACATTTAATGGAATTGTGCAGTAATAATTCTACTGTAAAGGAAAATTTGTTCTTAATAGTTCATGAACACTTACGTAATCCTACAGGCTTCTGCTGAAAGAAAACCGCCTATTAACAGGGTAACCTTTTTTGAACAATTTTTGAAGTGCAAAACTACTTTCTATCTCTTTCCAACGTGCCTAACTGTAAGAATTGCCTCAAGAGGTTTTATTTTTTTTAAATTTATTTTATTTATTTATTTTTGGCTGCGTTGGGCCTTCATTGCTGCACGTGGGCTTTCTCTAGTTGCGGTGAGCGGGGGCTACTTTGTTGCGGCTCGCAGGCTTCTCATTGCGGTGGCTTCTCTTGTTGTGGAGCACGGGCTCTAGGGCACACGGGCTTCAGTAGTTGCGGCACATGGGCTCAGTAGTTGTGGCTTGTGGGCTCTAGAGCGCAGGCTCAGTAGTTGTGGCTCACGGGCTTAGTTGCTCTGCAGCATGTGGGATCTTCCCAGACCAGGGATCGAACCCATGTCCCCTGCATTGGCAGGTGGATTCTTAACTACTGCGCCACCAGGGAAGCCCTGGACACTATCTTAATTCTTATATCTTATCATATATCATAAGATATATCATATCTTACCACCAGGGAAGTCCCTCAAGAGGTTTTAAACACACTCCCATCCCCACACACTCCAAGTGCCCTCATCTAGAGAATCTCATTCAAATTAGCATGGGTTGGAATCCAAACATCAGTATTTTTAGGTGATTCTAAGGTGCAACCAGTGTCAAGAACCACTGCCCTAGACTTAATAAATGTGAAACAGGGTAGGGGGGTACTCAGGAATCTGTATGGTCACCAGTGATTCCAGGACAGATAAGGGCAATATTTTACCTCCTTAAGGATAGTGATCTGGAACTAACACTATGAGAACACTGAACTGGAAACGGGATGCAAAGTCACTGTAAGTAAAACTATAATGTAGAAACCAGTGAAAGAATATTAGTTAAGAAGCTCTTTTCAGTAGGTGTATTTTAAACTTCAATATATGCATTACCAGGCACATATGGACTACAGAGATCTAAAAAAGACACCCTCCTTAAGAGATATTTACAGCATAAAACTGGGGGGTGGAGAGCAAAGTAGTCCTCCAAGATTTATTACCCTTAGCAGTTAAAACCATAATTCATCACAGACGTACTGTTTAGATAAAAGGGTAGAAACCTGCACTAGAGTAATCAGCATGGTACATGCTCATTTGCAGATATGTCATTTTGATACATTACCCTTGAACAATGCTGAGGATTAGTGGCGTTGACCCTCCTGAGAGTTGAAAATCCAAGTATAATTTATAGTTGGCCCTCCAAATACATGGTTCCTCTCTATTTGCGGTTCTGCAAACATGGATTCTGTAGTACTGTAGTATTTACTATTGAAAAAAATCCGTGAATAGGTGGACCCATGCAGTTCAAACCTATGCTGTTCAAGGACCAACCGTATATCCTTTCAGACTTCCATATATACAAATTTTATTCTTATTAAAAATATCAGCTTCTCATTTGATATCGTTAACATGATTGTATAAAGTCATCATCTACATGAGAGATAGTATAGTACAATGGTTAAAGCATACAGCTCTGGAACCAGACAATTTGGTTTTAATCCCAACTCAGGCATTAATCAGCTATCTGACCCTGGGCAAAATGCTATGGATGAGAGCTAGATGAAGCCTTAATATAGATCCAGGGAACTGATAAGCTATGAATGTTAAGGCTTCAAAATGTCCTCCAGAGAGGCTACTTTGCTGTAGACTAAGGAGGTACACAACCGTAGTAGGCTATTACTTTGGTGGCCTACAATAAACAATGCCTCTCGGTATCTTTCTTTCTGTATCCTCCATATCTTTCTGTATCCTCTCCCATATCAGCCTGGCCATGTAACTGCCTTTGATCAATGGTATATTAGCAAATATCTATTGATTACAATAGGGCTGGTCCTCTTGGAATGCTTCTTCATAAAGACATTGTCTCTTGGAACCCAGCCACCGTTATTCTATTAGAAATCTAACTAACCACATGGAGGAAAACTCAGGGCCTGATCAACAGCCCCAGCTTATCTCCCAGATGGTAGCCAGCACCAACCTGCCAGCTAGCTATGTGACTGAGTCATCTTAGAAATAAATCCAGCCCCAATCAAGCTGCTCCAGTAGATATCAAGGAGAACAGAGATAAGCTGTCCGTTCTAAGATCTGACCAAACTGTAGAACTGTAATAAAGTGAAAGTAAATTGTTGTTTTAAGCCACCAACTTTTGGGAGTTTTGTTACACAGCAACAGATAACTGAATCAGTAAAGTGACTTTGGTAGAATCATGCTAATAAACAAGAAGAGACTGAGAGGACAGTATTCCACATATAAAAATGTGATACCTAAAGAGCGAATAGACTTAAAAAATTTTTAAGCTGTTTACTTTTTTGCTTCTTTATCAGCTCTTGACTATTTTCTGAGTAGCTGAAGTTCCCAGAAAATCCAAAAGATTTTATTGATTCTGGATTATTCAGCAAAGGAAGTGTTCCTCCATAACTTAAGAAGCTGATCAAATGAGCTGAACCTGAAGATTTCCTACTCTGAACAAAGGCAAAGTTTTAAAATAATGGTTATAATTTAAGATTGAGTTGTTTTCTCTACAGTAACTTGATATATCTCTAGGAATAGATAGTATGAAATAGTTTGCCACCAATATTATAAAAGAATGAAGCTGAGGTGTTTCTTCAAAGAATTACCTGGAAAACTATAAAAAACATCAAAGAGGGTATTTAATGAGTCTTAATTCTCTAAGACATGAGTGATCCCCATAGTAATAGACTCCTTTCTCTTCTAGTCAGTGATTAGCTATAGTAAGAGCAACTAGACAATGATATTAAACACTATATGCATGCATGATTTAAATATACAAATTGACAGCAGTGCCATTACAATATTTTATTCCTTTCATAAAGCTGCACAAAGAATGATTATTGTTCTATTAACCTGAAAGTACTCAAATCACTAAAGCAAAATCTTTTTATTAGAAATAGTAAGTAACTCTCTAAGAATCCTCATAATATACCATGACTAACAGCACAGGTCACAAGAGGATTTGTAACTTGTCATCAAAGGTTCAATATATTAATAACTAGGTCAGTATAATTTTAAAAAATTTCTGGCCAGCAGATCCTCTTTAACTGTTAGGTGTAATCAGTGTTTGAGGTAGGGCTGGAAAGCAAGGCATTCTGGTTCTTTCCCTTATAATTTAGGTTCATTTCAGAGTACTCTATCTAGCCTCAATTCTTCTCCTACTTTCCTTTCCGTGACCTCTCCTCCAAGCTGTGTTGTGAAGTTTGTAAGAAAAGGAAATCATTCCAGATCCTACACCTTTAGCCCCTGAACCCTACTTGAAACCCTATAAATATTTAATATTTATAAATATTAATGATGAAGTCTCATAAGCCATTAAACTGAAGTTAGAATGCTAATAAGTATACAGAATAAAAAGCATTTACTGACTCTACCATGAACGCTGACTAAGTATATTGACATGGTCCCTGACTTAGATTTTATACAGACAAGGACAGGTTAGGGTTAGGAGGTAGACACTAAGGAGAGTGGAATACCATGGGGCAGTTTCTGTGAGATAGTACTCAATTTGGGGAGTACATTATGATAAAGACATGTATGTACAACCTGTCAAAGGTCTTAGAGCTAATAGAAAAATTTTCTAAGTATATTTTCATGGCTGCTTACATCATTATGTATCAAAAGTTTTCAAGTTTAGATGTGGATGAAAAGTTTAAAGCCCCCGTTTTTTCCATTCACTTAAGGTATTCAAGGTAACAGCCATTAAGGTTGTATCTCAGAGAGAGACATAAGGTTTAAATAATTGTTGCAACATTTTCAGTGGTGGAAGTTCCTGACATGATACATTGTTGGGGGAAAAAAATGCAAGCAAATATATATGAGTATATATACATTCATTCAGTATTTCCTTTGTATGATTGTAGACTTAGCATAATAGAAGCTAATCACAAATCTGTGACATTGATTTCTGATTCCTGGAAGCAGCAAACAAACAAACAAAAAAACAGATAAATTAATCAAGCAGACCTGGGCTCAAGCCCTTCTCTGGAACTAAACAGTATGACCCTGTCAAGTTACTTTCCCCCTCTATAACTGAGTTGCAGTATCTTTAAAATGAAGATACTGCCACTTAGCTCAATTAAATAGGAACTATTATTACTTCACACATATTATCACTTATTGGATACTTAGTGTAAAGTTTCACTTTATGGCTGAAGAAATTCAAAAAGAGGAGATATGAAACTTGTTCAAGGTCACATGTCTACTAATAGGCAAAGACATAGAGAGGATTCTTACCTATGTTCAAGGTTCATGCTCTTAAGGAACACTATGGTTAGAGTAACTGACCCAAAACAGATGTTAAATAAAAAAGGTTAAAAACTCTACTAAAGGGACTTCCCTGGTGGTCCAGTGGTTAAGAATCCACCTTCCACTGCAGGGGACTTTGGTTTGATCCCTGGTTGCGGAACTAAGATCCCACATGCCGCGGGGAAACTAAGCCCGTGTGCCACAACTAGAGAGCCCGTGTGCCTCAACTACAGAGCCCACGCACTCTGGAGCCCGTACGCCACAACTAGAGAGAAGCCCACATGCTGCAATGAAGAGCCTGCGCACTGCAACGAAGATCTGACATGGCCAAAAATAAATAAATAATTTAAAAAAATCTACTGAACATTTAATAAACAGTTCAACAACTACTATGTGCAAAGAGCTAAGTAATACTTGGTTAAGAGGCTTTTAAAAATATTTAAACACTGCATAAAAAGTACTTCTGAGCACACATAAATTAACATTAAAACATAATAGTATGAACTAACACAACACTGTAAATCAACTATACTCCAATATAAATAAAAGTTAAAAAAACTTTTATTGACATATATACACTAATATGTATAAAATGGATAACTAATAAGAACCTGCTGTATAAAAAAATAAAATTTAAAAATTCAAAAAAAAAAAGTTTAAAAAAAAATCCAAAAAAAAAAAAAGGAGGGCTTCCCTGGTGGTGCAGTGGTTGGGAGTTTGCCAGCCAATGCAGGGGACACGGGTTCAATCCCTAGTCCGGGAGGATCCTACATGCCGCGGAGCAGCTGGGCCCAAGCGCCACAGCTGCGGAGCCCGCACCCTAGAGCCCGTGAGCCACAACTACTGAAGCCCATGCACCACGACTACTGAGGCCCGTGTACCTGGAGCCCGTGCTCTGCAGCAGGGGAGGCCACCGCGGTGGGATGCCCGCGCCACGGCAGGGAGTGGCCCCTGCTCGCTGCAGCTAGAGAGGGCCCGTGCGCAGCAACAAGGACCCAACGGAGCCAAAAATAAAATAAATTAATTTAAAAAAAACCCACATAATGCATAAAACGTTGTTTCTTTAAAATATGGAACCTAAAAGAAAGGTGTAATGTGTGGACTAAAAATGTCACCTGCCATATCAGAAGCAAAGGATGTTGAGGCCATCAAACCATCAGCCACTGCAGCCGGCCTTCCACTTCACCCCCTCACACTGTGCACCCACAAGGGATTCAGGATGGAGAAAAACAGGATACTGGTCCTAGATAGTTAAGGTGCATATCAAAGGAATGACTTCAATGAGCCCAGACTCTTGCATCTTCCCATACATAAAAAGCGCTAAATTCATTAACTTGATGTCTGTTTGTCTTTAATTAATCTTTTGATGTTCCAACTACCTGGTATTTGTTGCGAAAGCTCCTATGTATCCCAGCTCCTCCCTTACCTCTTTGGAACAGTCCCTCAGAGCTATCTGAGAGGCTGCCTCCCGGGCTTAAGTCTTCAGCAAGTCTGCAGAATAAACCATAGTTCTCATCTTTCAGGTTGTGCTTTTTTTTTTTTTTTTTTTTCCCGTCAACAAATGTAAAAAGATAAGGGTGGAACTGCTGGAATGGTGAGGTAAGGAGCTTGGTAAACTCTCTCCCTCCAAAAAAATCAAATATAAAACTAGTAGTTCTACCAGTGAGGCAAGCTGTGCAAACCAGCACCATTACTGCTAGAGGGAGACAGATCACTGATCAAGAGTAGAATGCAGAAAAGCTCCATATACAGGGGTGTTGTTAACAATAGTGATCTTGGTGGCAAACAACTGGGGAAGGCCAATACTGCAGTAGTCCAAGGTTGCAGTACTGACTGGGACAAGAAACAAATCAGCAGACTTGCCAGAATTTTAGCAGGGGTATCCTGAGAATGGCACAGCAATGACAGGCCTTGATAAGCTCTCACTTACCCCTGGTGGTCTGAAAGGCTATGTGCTTGCACAAAGCTGTATGCAAGCTCAGAAAAGAATGGTGAGGACCCTCATTATCCATACATCTGTAACGGAATATGAGGTCTTTCAGAGATACAGGATAGTTAAAGACATGAGAAGACTTGGCACAAAGTGAAAGCTGAAACAAACTTGTAACCTGGCTTATACTTTCAATTCCCCAACCTACATACAAACACACTAGCAAAAGGCAGAAGCCTTACTAGCTCAAGGTGTTTATGCAGAACCTCTGAACAGTCACTGTCTGACCACTAAAGCAGTCCTGATCCAAGGGTGACCCTCTAGGAAGCCAGGCTTAAAACACACACACACACACACACACACACACACACAGAGAGAGAGAGAGAGAGAGAGAGAGAGAGAGAGAGAGAGAGGGAGGGAGAGAGAGAGAGAGAGAGAGAGGAGAAAAATATCAGCAACTGCAAACTACAGACTTAGTGCAGGCAAGTCCTTAAAAAAAAATAAAGATATAGCATCAGAGCTCCCCTGGGAGGAAAGCCAAGAGGTGATCTAGCCCAACAGTCTCTAAAATGTATCATCTAAAATGCTTGGTTTAACAAAATAATTATAAAACATGCAAAGAAACAAGAAAGTGTAACCCGTATGGGGGTGAAAACAGTCAATAGAAACTTGTCTCTGAGGGTGTTCAGTTGTTGGACTAAGCTGACAAGGATTTCAAAGCAGCTATCACAAATATGTTCAAAGAACCAAAGGAAACCATACTTACAGAATTCAAAGTATGATGACAATGACTCAATGAACAGAGAATCTCAACAAAAAGAGATTATAAAGAAGAACCAAATTGGAATTCTGGAGTTGAAAAGTACAATAACTGCAATGAAAAATTCACTGGAGGGGCTCAACAGCAGATCTGAACTGGCAGACAACAGAATCAACAAATCTGAAGACAGATCAACCAAATTTTCTATTCTGAAGAATATACAGGGGAAAAAAAAAAAGCAGTCTCAGAGACCTGTGAGACTCCACCAAGCACACCAACACAGGTGAAATGGGAGTCTCAGAATGAGACAAAGAGAATAAATAATGACTGAAAACTTGCCAAATTTGACTAATATCTTTAATCTGCACATCCAAGAAGCTCAATGAATTCCAAGTAGGAGAAACATAAAAAGACTCTATACACATCATGGTCAAAGTGTTTAAAGACAAAGACAAGCAGAAAAATTTGAAAGTAGCAAGAGAAAAATGACTCATCACATACCCCCCAATCCCCCACAATAAGATTAACAGCTGACTTCCCCCTGAAACAATAGGGACCAGGAAGCAGTGGAATATTCAGAATGTTGAAAGAAAACACAACAAATAATTCTGTACCTAGCGTAGTAGACAGAATTCTGACATGGCCCCCCAAATTCCCACCCCATGGCGTACACACCTCCTTTTAAGTGTGGGTGAGTCCTATGGATGTCATTCTCTGACAAAGTGAAAGAATTTTGCAAATGGAATTAAAGTCCCTAATCATTTTGACTTTGAGTTCATCAAAAGGGAGATTTTGGGGGGATGGGTTTGACTTAAATCAGGTGAGTCCCTTAAAAGAGGGCTTTAGTTCCTCTTAGACCAAACAGATAGTCAGACTAGCCTTGAAGAGGAAGGCTACTATAAATTCTATAACCTCCAAGAAAATGAATTCTGCCAATTCTGTGAGCCTGGAAAGAATCCCAAACCTCACATGAGACCAAAATCTTGGCCAACCCCTGACTGTAGGCCTTGTGAGACCTGAGCAAAGGGCCGAGCTAAGCCATGCCCAGACCTCTGACGTATAGAAACTGTTAAGATAATATTTTAAGGTACTGCATTTATGATAATTTTTTTTTTTTGCGGTACGCGGGCCTCTCACTGTTGTGGCCTCTCCCATTGTGGAGCACAGGCTCCGGACGCGCAGGCTCAGCGGCCATGGCTCACGGGCCCAGCCGCTCTGCGGCATGTGGGATCTTCCTGGACCAGGGCACGAACCCGTGTCCCCTGCATCGGCAGGGGAACTCTCAACCACTGTGCCACCAGGGAAGCCCCAAAGTGTGCAGTTTTAAGTGTACAGAGTTCTGTAGCATTAAGTACATTCACATTGTTGTGCAACCATCACTACCATCTATTGCTAAATAATAATACGTTCTATAAGAATGTTTAAAATAATACATTCTATAAGAGAATGAGTAATGGATTCTTAAAACTAATCATTTGCTGAAATCAGCGCTTTCTTCTCCTTTTTGACAGTGCAATAAATAGAAAGCTGGAGGCAACTCTCAGATAATAACAGCAGCAGCTAATATTAAATAAACAAGATAGTACTTAAAGTCCGTAACACACGTCATTTAATTCTCATGTAATTCTGAGGAAGATCCTAACACTCTCATCTTAGGATGGACAAAAAGTTCAGAGGGGTTAATTGCTCAAGGGCACTCAATTAACAGGTAGGGCAAAACTGGGATATGAATTCATGTCCGTAGTTCATGTTAAACACTTAGAATTTGTTAAACGTTATCTCCCAAATAACAAAAAAATTAGTAGAGACTCTAAAAGAATGGAAGTCCATGGTACATAAGTACTCAAAGTTTTGTTCCTCTACCCCCAACACACATAATACTAAGTCCGCCTCCAGTTCTCTTCTACCATCACTAGGTCGGGAAAGACTGCCCCAGATGTTTAGATCAACTGGGAGAGAAGTCCAGCTTCCTTGAGAGGAAAACTTAAACACTATGATAGACCTATCAGTCAAAACCCAAAAAGAGGGCTTCCCTGGTGGCGCAGTGGTTGGGGGTCCACCTGCCGATGCGGGGGACGCGGGCTCGTGCCCCGGTCCGGGAGGATCCCGCGTGCCGCGGAGTGGCTGGGCCCGTGGGCCATGGCCGCTGGGCCTGCGCGTCCGGAGCCTGTGCTCCGCGACAGGAGAGGCCACGGCAGTGAGAGGCCCGCATACCGCAAAAAAAAAAAAGAAAAGTTCTTTAATGCCATATTCACTGTTATAATTCGTTTTTAGCATAGTACTGGAAATATAAGAAGAGTCCACTAAATGGCAGCTATTGTTGATGCTATTATTATTATTATAAAATCTTAGAGCTAAATTTTTCTAGATCAGGTGTTCTTGAGTGTTGACCAGAAGAATGGAACCATTCTTTGAGGGGTGAGTGAAATCACTTGGCACTTGGAGGAAAGAGAGGCAGCACATGGGACACTGCAGGTGATAGGAATTTAGATAAGGTGACCATGTGAGTATTGGGGGACTGGTATTAAGAACTATGGCATCAGTACCATGGCTTTGGGAGCCTGGTCAAAGGTCCTGGAAAATGAGATATGCGTCAGGTCTTCTGTTGGTGGAATAACACCAGGGAGCCCTATAAAGGAATGGATGGAGAGTGAGAGAAACAAAATGTAATGTCAGGGCAAGTACAGGAAATAACAATAGTAAATAACAGCAACTAGGAATTAAAACAAAATTTCTCTGCAGACTCTGGCATAGAATATAGAATTTCTAGCAATACTGACATCAAAAAAACTGCTAAGATGTCTCTGAAACCACATGATACTCAATTTCCTAATGTAATAAAATGATCCTATCAAGAAAATAAGTCGGACTCACCTGCTGGAAGTGGTTAAGATTCCGCCTGCTTGGGGGCTTCCCTGGTGGCGCAGTGGTTGAGAGTCCGCCTGCCGATGTAGGGGACACGGGTTCGTGCCGCAGTCCAAGAGGATCCAACATGCCGCGGAGCGGCTGGGCCCGTGAGCCATGGCCGCTGAGCCTGCGCGTCCGGAGCCTGTGCTCCTCAACGGGAGAGGCCACAACAAAGCCCTGGTCCGGGAAGATCCCACATGCCGTGGAGGAACTGAGCCTGTGCGCCACAACTACTGAGCCTGCGCTCTAGAGCCCGCGAGCCACAACTACTGAAGCCTGCGCACCTAGAGCCTGTGCTCTGCAACAAGAGAAGCCACTGCTATGAGAAGCCCGCGCACTGCAATGAAGAGTAGACCTGGCTTGCAGCAACTAGAGAGAGCCTGCGCGCAGCAATGAAGAGCCGATGCAGCCAAAAATAAATAAATAAATTTATTAAAAAGAAAAAACCTTGCCTCTTGGGCAACTTAGAAAAAAAAAAAAGAAAAGGAGTCTCTAACCTTTATTTGATTAAAAGAGAGAAATTAAGAAAATTTTTCTCTCTCAATCAGTAAAGAATGGGGTGTATGTGCAGTCAGTCACACCTAGAGTTTGGTACAGGGGTTAACAGTGACCAGATTGTGAGTGACCACTGACCAGAAACACAGAGAGACAGGGCAAAAAGGTAAAAAGCAAAACAAAACAAAGCCTCAGGAGAAAAAGCCCTGGGTGCACTGGTCCCTTCATATATGAGCCATCCTGTATATTTGAGGCCAATATCAATTATAGTCAACTAAAGACAAGTCAAACAAGTCAATCTGAATTCCAAGGAAAACTGGACAAAGATATGTCCGGTAGTTTGAGTCTAAAACTTTAAATAGCCCAATATAGCTAATGGCTACTGTATTAAAGCAGATTTAGACAAAGAATATCAAAAGTTCTAGAGAAAAGCAGATCAAAGGACATATTAGTTCTAAATAATCCATTGAAGTATATCCATAAATGATGTCCTACTTCAACCTATAAAGCTTTTCTTCATTTTATTAAAGTTTGATCAGATTCTATATAATTATAATCCTTCTACAATGCTCTGTTAGCTTTGACATTCTTGAACCTTCTTCATAAAGAAGCTCTGGGTACCATACATATTTGATACATATTTTTATATGCTTCATAATCTTTTAAGTTGGATTTTTAAAACCTATTCTGTCACAAATGGACGTGGGTGTTTTAAAAGATTGTTTTTGTTCATTTTGAATGACTGCCTCAAGTTAAGGTTCAGGTTTCTTCTCAAAATAGAAAAATAAAAAATCTTGTGACATCAGAAGAAATTATTTAGTTATACATTCACTGTTTGAAATCCTTAAATATATTTTAGACTTTGAGACTTAGAATCACAAGTTGCAATAGTCAAAATAAATACTTTTCTCCTAAGGTGTGCAGTGAATGGAAGATACTTTTGCTTTAAGACTTTGCTTGGAATTATGGAGGGTCAAAGGCCTTACAATAGAGTATGAAATCTTTTCTAAGTTTTAATCAAGAGCCAATAACCTAAGGTATTCATCACCTAAAACATTATTTTACACTTGTCTAGTCTCAGAAGTTAGCCCTCTCTCATACAAAGGCACTATATCGCAACAGCAAGGGTAAACAACTGTATCAAAGATTAGGTGGTTCTTCCTCTTATACTCAATCCTTTTAAAAAAATGCACTGTTAATCTTGACCTACACTTGGACAGCCAAAGTGAGAGTCTTTTAGTAATTTTCTCTATAGTTTGGAAAACTAATCCTCTACAGGCTATTAAGTAACACGCTTAACTTTTTCCATGAGAAAAAATATTTTGCTATGCCTTTGGTAAAACACCTTGGCAGACTAGAAGGCAAGGGATAATGAGAGCTGATGGTGCTAGATTCTGATGGAGAAAAGAAAGATATGGCTGCGTGGCCTATGACCAAGGCTCAGAGTCAGGCTGAGCCCCAGTCCCCACTGACTCTCATTCTCTTGGAGTGAGTCTACAGTGTTTCCTTCTGTTGGAAATGATCTTTAGGACAGCAGCATGTCATTCTTACTAGTTTCCTATTGCTGCTTTAATAAATTACCACAAGCTTAGTAGCTTAAAACAACACAAATTTATTATCTCACAGTTTTGGTGGTCAGAAGCCCGAAATGAGTCTCAATGGGCTAAATCAAGATGTCACTAGGGCTGCATTCCTTCTGGAAGATCTAGGAGAGAATTTGTTTCCTCGTCTTATCTAGATTCTGGAGGCTACCTGCATTCTTCAGCTCATGGTCCTTTCTTCCATCTTCAAAGTCAGCAATAAGATCACTCCAACCTCTGCTTCCATTGTCACATCTTCTGTAACTGACTTTCCTGCCTGTTTCACTTATAAGGACCCTTGTGATTACACTGGACCCACCCAGATAATCCAAGAAAACCTATCCATCTCAAGATCCTTAATTTGATTATTATCTCCAAAGGTAACATATGTAAGGTAACATATTCACAGGTTCTAGGTATTAGGGAGTAGAAATCTTTGAGGAATTGTTATTCTGCTCCCACAATCACCCAAGCCACAGGTGCCACCAACTATGACATTTGGAGATCCCTAACAAGTAATGTGTGGTAAATAAATGTTGCCACAAATTCTCTGAAGCTCCTTCCATCTGAGAGGTGGAGTCTATTTGAATCTAGACTCGCTTTATGACTTGCTTTGACCAACAGAATATGGTCGAAGTGACAAGCAAGTTTCAGAGCCTAAAACTCACAAGGTCTTGCAACTTTCTATCTTCATTCTCTTGGAATGCTATTCTAAGACTGCCATATAAGGAAGCCAGTATAGCCTACTGGAGAATGAGGCCATATAGAAGAGAATGAGGCACCCCAGGGGATAGCCAGACATGCCATCAAATGCCAGACATGCCAAATCTCCAGCTCAAAAGCTGGAGAGCACAGGCAAAAACTAGCAGAGAAACTGCCCAGCCAAACCACAGAATGGATGGAAATAAATCACTGTTTTATATCATTAAGTTTTGGGGTGGTTTGTTATGCAACTGATACAATATTGGTTAGTGGGAAAACCAGCCTATACAATGTATATATATCTGGATGAGCTTTTGCAAGGAGGAATAAATAAGGTCATTTGGGTTAGGTTTGGGAGGAGGACAGCAGGTAAACTTTCTTGGCTATATCACAAAGCATGATCAGGCTGATAAAGGAAATGACTACTGTTAAGTAAGAATGACCCTGGTTTATTTCTATGATCTGTTGTAACTGGAAATAAGAGTCATTATAGTTTCTAAGAAGAGGCAGTCAGATAACTAAAACTGTATCAAAGAAAACACAAAATAAAATGCCTACCATACCCCCTGAGATATAGCAATTGCCCAAGAGATGCTTAAAACAAAACAAACCATAAAGAGGTAGAGAAATATGTACGAGCCAGACAGTAACAAGGGGTCCCAGGGCATAAAGTGGTCAGAATCCAGTATTAATACTGTGTGACTTTGGCAGGTTACTGACATCAGATGTTGGCAGTGAAGGACGGAAAATACAGCTGCTCTCTCTGCCTAGAACACTCCCGGCCCATTCTGCCCTTACACCCCCGGTCCCTCATGCAGGCTTCCTACTGCACATTATGACTATCTTCACCAAGTAGTAATAGTACTATTAAATTGAACTGAGTTGAACTGAATTGAATTGACCTACCTCCCTACCTCCAGTCTGTAAGTTTCTTGCCTTTAAGGGCAAGACATATGTTAGCACAGTGTCTGGGATGTAGTAGGTGGTTCATAAATGTTCATTTATTGGACACTTTTAGGGAAAACTGATAAAAGAAAACGTCTAGTCCTGTTTCAGGTTGGTATGAACTTGCTAAATGCAGCAACCATGTCTTATTAAACTTAGCATTCCAAGTGCTCAATAAAACAACTGGCCCACAGGAGCTACTCAAATGTCAAGTTAAATCTAAAAAGAAATTTAGTTAGATTAGAATCTTGAGAGAATAAAACTGGGCAAATACAGATTACAGATAAGAACCATATCCTAACATCTTAGCGAAAAGCTCTATAACTTATTTCAACTTAAGTGTATCAACATCATCTACCCTTTAAACTAAGATAAAAATTTTACCAATTTACTATATTGTCCCGTTTTGAGAGCTAATATTACAGTTCCTCAATTTTCAACTTAACCCCTTTCTACAACTCAGACATTACACTTACCCACGTCAATAGTTCAACAAATACTAATTTAATCATTTAATAATGGTATACTGCCATGATACATAGAGAGTTACCATGTAAGAACACAAAACATTAAATGATGATATGGCATGAAAAATTAATTCTGAGCTGAAAAATATCCAAACTCCAATCCTGGCTAGAACTGACTATAGTTTTGTCAGGCACCATCTTCAGTTTTGCCACTGGTTTATTGACTGAACCTCAACTACCATGAACCAGCTGCTCAACAGTTTTTATCAGCACCAACTCTCTCTAAGTAGTTATTCAAAGGAGTTTATGAAAGGCTTCAAGTAAGAAAATTAATTTTATAAACTAAAAATCCTTGTGCTTGGCCTTAATATGAATAGTAGATGTAATCTAATAACTCACAAAGTTAGATTGTGTCTTTGCAAAAACAGGACCTTCAGAAGGAAAAAATGGCATCTAATATTTCCATTCAGCACCAAAGAATAGGACTATGCTTTAAAATCCTATTGGTATTTGATGAACGTCTAAGGAAAAAAATCTAACTAGCAGTGTTATATTTAACTACCATTTCCTCCATCATTTACTACTGGCATTCTAATTGAATGTTTTTTTTAAAGTCTCATGTTTTGAAAATAAGATTCTCCAAGTGCTTTTGAATTCCAATACTTCAATGCTACATAAAATTTAGACCAGGGATTGGCAGCCTTTTTCTCAGATGGCAAGACAGTAAACATTTTAGGCTGCTCCAACTACTAAACTCTGCCCTTTCAGTGCGAAAGTAGTCATAAATACTATGTAAACAGAACATTACAAGGTGTGCTGTGTTCTAATAAAACTTTACAAAAACAGGGGAGACCACAGCTTTCTGATCCCTGCTCTAGAGTGATTAGTGTCTTAAGAATGTTCTCAGTTATATAATATGGAGGAAATATTTGAGTGTAAATTTAAACAAAGATCTGGTGATACACAGAAGTATGCCTAGCCAGCAAGATTTTTATCTGCTTCTATTTCCACCTGAAGATGATCAATAACTGCATGGCAAGAGAGGAGATACTGAGAACTAGACACGAGAAGGGGAGCTTTGAGGCTCCTTTGTTCCTCTCTATGGATTAGAATGCCCAAACTTCCTACAGAACAGAGAAGCTCATACCACAAGGACAGGAATGGAAAAAACAGAAAGCAAACAAGCTGTAGATGGCAGGTGTGGAATAATTTTAGGAAAGCCAAGGAAACAGAGATGCTACATCATTGATAAAATCAAAGTCTAGAGGGCAAAGAATTTAGAAAGTGACCATTCCAATATTGTTAGGCACTAAGTAATTTTATTAAAATAATTTAAAGTCTTCCTATGATTCTCTGGTAAGAGACATTGACCTCACTTATTTAGGTGGCTCAAACAATATACTCCATCATTCAATGTCATCAGCTAAAACGCTGGTCCTAGGTAAAACCGCCTATAGTTTTAAAGTCACTGAAGGCCAAAAAATGTTAATCATCTATTTTCAGTACCTCTAAACCAAACTCAACCCCATGATATATCTCTATCAATACGCCATGTCTTCATGCGTGCCTCCTTTCTCTACTCACCAAAATTTTCTCAGGAGGGGATGGAAACTTATTCACATTTAAGAATGTCAAAATGGGGCTTCCCTGGTGGCGCAGTGCTTGAGAGTCCGCCTGCCGATGCAGGAGACGCGGGTTCGTGCCCCGTTTCGGGAAGATCCCACATGCCGCGGAGCGGCTGGGCCCGTGAGCCATGGCCACTGAGCCTGCGCGTCCGGAGCCTGTGCTCCGCAAATGGGAGAGGCCACAACAGTGAGAAGCCCGCATAACGCAAGGAAAAAAAAAAAAGAATGTCAAAATGGGAGCTCACATTTTATTTCTTACAAATCAAATGAACTTTCTGTAAACATTGAAATTTCAGTCATCAGCAAAGGAAAGAATCAAGAGACATGATCAGAATGTTGCTAGAGCCACACCCTAGAAGGCTGATCCCAATCACTTATTTGCCACCGTGGTGAAGCAGAGAACAGTGTCTGTTCTTCCTTTCTTCATATGGCTGCCCAGCTAGACTAAATTCCAGCTTCCTTTGTAGCCAAATGTGGCAATGGGGCAGGAATATGCCTTCCCTTTGGCTAGAATGTGGATGTGATACTGGGAGCTGATAGTCACAATACCAGCCCTGGACTGCTAGAGGAGACTTTTTCACAAGAAAAAAATAAACTCATTTTTTGAGGTCTCTGTGAGACCAGTCCAAACTGTATCTTAATTGATACAAGCTTTCTGGCAAACTACAGCATATGTCACATTTCACTACCCTGTCTAATTTCCTAGATTCTAAGTTAAATATTTCTTTAAAAGAAGTAGAGCTTTGGCTGAGAGCTTTAAGTCATTTAACTAAGGAATCAGTAAACAGCAGTACCAAGATTACAGTATTGCTTTTCTTGGACACCATCTTTCTGATAATACTCAAAAAATTGCTGGCTCTGCTTACATGGAAGCAGAGTAATATGGTACAAACATAGAAGTATCTAAAAGTAACAGTTCAATCCCTTTTTTTTTTTTGTAAGCATGATTGTGAAGGTGAGGAGATGAAAGATCTCTCATGGAATCACCAAAACAGCTAAAAATTAAGCACTTGTAGATTTTCCACTTTAAAGGTACAGAGTGGGAATATTAATAAAATATAAAGATTATTTAAGTGGATATTTTGTCTCTTCCTGATTTCTGGCTTACTCTTATGATTATTACACAGGGATATAGACATGGATGGTGCAAGACAGGGGCAAAAAGATCTGGCTTGGCTGAATGTAGTCAATGCCTTCCCTTCTTCCCCCAAAGCTAAGCTGCTGGCATGCTTTCAGCTTAGTATCTAAACTGTCTCCCCTCTAAAAATAGTTTTCATCTTTGGCAAATATCACTGGTTTTCCTCTTTGTTGTAAGGATCTGCTTCTTCTCCCCCCCCACCCCCAGAATTTGCCTTTTTAAAAAACTCATCAAGGCTACCAACCATTGTGGCTCCATTTTTTTTTTTTCATACTTCTCTGCTACCTTTCATTTCTCAGAGACAGAAAGCTTGGTGCCACCAGGGATAATCCTTGCTGCATATCAGTAAGGTGGCCTTGCTGGGGTGCTTTTTAAATTGCCACTTCCCAAATGCCACCCCAACCCAATTAAAAGAGAATCTAAAGGGTTTCAGAAGTGCTTCAGGTGATCTGAATGTTCAGTGAGGGTGGAAGAAAAAGGGCTCTGAAGGTCAGAAAATATACATTCAAATCCCAGTTCTGCCATTTAATAGCTGTGATTTTGGACAAGTTACTTAACCTCCCTAAACTTCATTTATTCCGAAGAATCCACTGCATGCCAAGCACAATGTCAGGTGTTGAGTAAGGGTGATCATGACAGTCCCTGTCCTCTAGGAGGTTAGAGTACAAGAAACAGGAACTAAATGAAGCTGCAGACAAGCAAACAGACTTAATCCTAATAGGGCTACAAGGGCACCCAGGAAGGAAATCCAGTCTAGATTCCAGGGATCAGCAAAATCTCTAAAAAGGTAAAATCAAGGCTGAGTCCTGCAGGATAAGTAATGATAGATGAGGCTGCTAAAGGAAGACTTTTTAACAGAGGAGGAAGTGTGTGCAAAGGCCTGGATACCAGTCAGCTTCCTTGGGAGATACAAGTAGTTCAGCAGGACTGAAATAAGAATGAAGGAAGGACAATAGATGAGGACCAAGAGTGTGACCTCAGCTCACATTTGCAAAACAAAGATATCATCTGCTCTGCTTGGTTACCACAAAGATCAAATTATACTATATATAGCAAAGTCCACTGAACAGAGCAGGTACTCAAGTGATAAATCCCCTCACTTTTCAGCTTTAACATAACATGAGAAAGCCAAGCAACACACTTTTTCTTCAGGTCATCTCATCATAGCACAGAATTCAACAGTAAGCTCTGTTAAGCTATTTATTTTTCCTGGGTGCATCTTATCTACTGTGGATTACTGAAGAGTCAACTCTCAGGTCTCAAGGGTGCCAATAATGGGATTTCCTTCTAAAGGTTCAGACACTTGAGGGTTACCCAACACTAGGCAGTAGATAACAAAGGTTTTAATGTATTGTTTTAAATTCAACTAACTGCAGCTGTGAAGCAGTTCTGACCCAGGACCAGAATACTTCAAATCCAACCCTGGCTCTGACACTAGTTAGATAATTTACTTTGGGTTACAGACAACTTTCTGTGCCTTGGTTCCCTTATTTGTCAAAATGAACAACATAGAACAGACTCCCTTAACACAATATAACAGGGCTTTTTAATTGCCACTGCCTCCCTCCCCCCATCTTAAGGGATGGGTTAGGTAAGATGAGACTCTTCAAAGCTAGCAAAATGCCTTTCCCTGATAGAGATCCTGGAGGTTGAGCTGTAGCTGGCAGCAAATATGTATATCAGACATCTCATGGCCAACTGATAAAGCTACACAGATCCTGCAGATATCCTTTGGCTCCAAAATGCCTTGATTCTTTAAAAAACTATTTTGGCCCTTTAACAACTGATTCTTATAAATCCTAAAAACAAGTCTAAAAATTAACTTATTTCTGACCAGGATATTAATGACTCTCAATTTAAAATGAGAGGACTCATCCAGAGAAGAATCACCAATACAGGTTTAGAATGGCAAATACTGTCAAGATGCGACTTTCACTATCTTTCTCATCACACTGTTTATTAGCAAACTTTACTATTTAGTGTTATGTCTTAATATGCCTCAATTTCAAAAAGCTTCTTTTAGAACTATGTGTAGTGATGAATATTAACTAAAATTATTGTGGTAATTGGACTTCCCTGGTGGCACGGTGGTTAAGAATCCGCCTGCTAATGCAGGAGACAGGGGTCTGGGAAAATCCCACATGCCACGGAGCAACTAAGCCCGTGTGCCACAACTGCTGAGCCTGCACTCGAGCCCGCAAGCCACAACTACTGAGCCCACGTGCTGCAACTACTGAAGCCCGTGTGCCTAGAGCCCGTGCTCCGCAAACAAGAGAAGCCACCGCAGTAAGAAGCCTGCTCACCGCAACTAGAGAAAGCCTGCACACAGCAATGAAGACCCACCGCAGCCAAAAAGTTAGTAAATTAATAAATCAATTTATTTAAAAAATTATTGTGGTAATCATTTATATATATGTATATAGCAAATCATTATGTTGTATACCCTAAACAAATACAATTTTGTATGTCAATTATATCTCAAACTGGAAAAAAATAGTAGTACAATCATAGGAAACATACTACCTTAAAATAGAGTATTCTATTCATTATTTTTGTTAAGTGTGAAATTTACTATGTTCTGAATGGCATCACAACTTCCCACATGGAATGCCACAAAATATATGTTTCTTGACAAGAAAATTCAATGATTTTAGTAGCTCAACTGCACATTAACATAGAAAATGTAGTTAGCTGATCAATGACTTTTTTTTTTTTTTTTTCCGGTACGCGGCCCTCTCACTGCTGTGGCCTCTCCCGTTGCGGAGCACAGGCTCCGGACGCACAGGCCCAGCGGCCATGACTCATGGGCCCAGCCGCTCCGTGGCATGTAGGATCCTCCCAGACCAGGGCATGAACCTGTGTCCCCTGCGTTGGCAGGTGGACTCTCAACCACTGCGCCACCAGGGAAGCCCCTGACTTTTAATTTAGAAGTAGCTGTATTTAGAAAGAGGTAACTTTTGAGTGCCTATTATATATCAGTCACTGTGCTAAAGAGATTTATGTGCATTATGGCATTTATCCCTATGAGGTAGGTACAGTCATCCCTCAGTATCCACGGGGGATTTGGTTCCAAGACACACACACCTCCATATTAAAATCTGCAGATGCTCAAGTTCCTTATATAAAATGGCTTAGTACTTGCATATAACCTACACACATCCTCCCTTTTACTTTATTTTTTAATAAATTTATTTATTTATTTTTGGCTGCATTGGGTCTTTGTTGCTGCACGTGGGCTTCCTCTAGTTGCAGTGAGCAGGGGTTACTCTTCGTTGCGGTGCGTGGGCTTCCGCATTGCAGTGGCTTCTCTTGTTGCAGAGCACGGGCTCTAGGCATGCGGGCTTCAGTAGTTGTGGCACACGGGCTCAGTACTTGTGGCTCGTGGGCTCTAGAGCACAGGTTCAGTAGTTGTGGTGCGCAGGCTCAGTAGTTGTGGCACACGAGCTTAGTTGCTCTGCGTCATGTGGGATCTTCCCGGACCAGGGCTCGAACCTGTGTCCCTTGCATTGGCAGGCGGATTCTTAACCACTGTGCTACCAGGGAAGTCCTTCCCTTTTACTTTAAATCATCTCTACATTACTTATAATACTTAATATACAATGTAAATGTTATATAAATAGTTGCTAGTGTGCAGCAAATTCAAGTTTTGCTTTTTGGAACTTTCTGGAATTTTTTTCTATTATTTTAGATCTGTGGTTGGTTGAATCCTCCTATGAGGAACCAGCAGATACAGAGGGCCAACTGTACTATTATTAGCATACCTATTTTACAGAGGGGAAGTGGAGCTTAGATTCTGCACCTTACTCTGCTAATAAATGATAAATTTATTCTTTGAACTCAGAGCTAAAGAAAGATCCTTAACTTCACTCCTATTCAAAACAGTTGTCTCTAGGTACAACAGACCTTAATTAACTTAAAATCTCCAGAAAATTAAAGTTACATTATAGCACAAACTTCATAAACAGTGACTGAATCTCACCTTTAGCCTTCTCTTTAATATGCCAAAATAATTCTAGAACCTGAGCTTTCAAAAACCTTTAATCATTATGGTGCTCTCTGCTATAGCTACCATTAGAACAATTTTAAAAAACATTACCACTGTACCAATTATTTTCAAAAGCCCAGAGATATTAATCAAGTGATTCTAATAGTCTTAAACACTATCCTCAAACCAAAAGATAAATGGAGATTGGGAAACTTGCATTCTAAAGTGCCACCATCCAGATAAAATTACTCTGTAAATTAGAGTAATTTCAATCAGATCCTATAAAATAGGACATTTTTCTCAAGATTAGAATGAGACAGTAACTATAAGATAGTTTAAGGGCCTAAACTTTGTAACATAAAATGGTTTGCTAAATGTCAAATTCAACAGCAGAAGGCAAGCAGCAGGAGCTAGGGATAGCAGGAAGAGTTTAGAAAAGTAGTAATAAAAAAAATGACAAAATGATTTACCTATTCATCTCCCTGGCAGTTCTACCTTAACTTCTCTCAAAAATCACATGCTGCTAAAATAAGTTCTAATATCTTACTATATGGTGTCCTGAGTTTTAAGTTAATACATTACATTATTAAGAGAATCCCCAATGGCATTTCATAAGCATTAGAAACTCAATTACATTTTCTTAGAGGGCACATGACTTATGACTTAACAGTCATTAACACAAAACAAACTGGTGTATATAATCTAACAAACCAGTGTAGATGTGTACTTTAATTCCTTAACTCATTAATCACTCTTAAAAAGGATTTTAATCTCCAGAATACAAATGATCATACCATAAACACTATTTTAAGTGTCACGTAAGCTGTTTGGTAATAAAATATCAGATGAATTTTTAAAAATAATTATCATACTAGAGTCCATTTAATATAATGCACTCTGCATGATCAACACAAAGTTATTAAATGGAGGAAATGTAGGCAGGAGATTCCACTTCAGTTGTGTGACAGGAAGTACTAGCTCTGGAAGTTCAGAAATAGGACGCACCAAGCTCTGTTTTAGCACAAGAAATAAAGGAAAACATGCTAGTGAATAAGGGTAAAAGAGGAAGTTCTTTTTAGTGAACGATCTGCCATATATTTAAGACAATCCCAAACCATTCCAAAAGTTAAAAAAAAGTGCCTCATTTTTTTCACTTGGCTTAGGTGATAATGTACTTCCCTAGGTACACTGGAGCTCAAATTTTGCAGTTTCACTGTAACAAGACTGCTTGTGGCCCACACATCCTTAGGGAGACAGTGATGGCTTGTAACATGAACCTGTTCGTTTCATATCTTAAAGTTTGACGATTGTTACATTTTTCTAGCAACACATGAAAAGTAAATCATTTTTTAAAGTAAGTTTCACAACAGTGAATAAACTGAACACTACTAAACTGTACAGTCAAAAATGGTTAAGATGTTAAATTTTGCTGTATTTTACCACACAAAAAAATGTGAGTTAATGAGAAATTACTCCACTTAAATGTTAATAGTAACTTGTTATGTAAATTTTGATTACTCTAAAACCAAATTCTTACGCTTAATTTTTAGTAATTTGTTGCTGTTGTCATTAACAGCTGGATTCGTTTTACGTAACTAATTTTTAAGGATACTTCCATACATGAGGAAATTCTTTAATTCTGAACTAGAGAGTGAAAGTGAAGCACCATTCTCAATTAGCATCTTTCAAATCATCTGAATTACTTACTGCCAACAAATACTAGTTATGAAATTATAAATGTGTTTCTACTTCAGCTGATTCTTTCATTCAGTGAAGTGCAAATCTCGAAATTAGGAGAGCAGGATCCCTAAATGAACAGGCTTTTCTTAAAGCAGTGGTAGTTTTGATTGTGAGGTAGGCAACACTCCCCACTCTTCAGCCTTTAGCACGACGGTGGCCCAAAATACTAACGTCAATCATTTCCAATCACCGTTCTCGCCTGGCTCAGCCCTACCAAATTTGTCAGGCTTTTGTGAACTCCCATGAGGTTCTGTTCTGAAAAGCGTACAACCTAGATGAGTTTGGTAGCTTGGGAAGGGCCTGAAGCAATCAGCTTGGCTTGGCCACCTAGGAGAAAAGTATCCAGGAAAAGAAAACCGGAAATACTTCAACTTTGCGCAAACCCCCTTTCTCAGTCACAGCTAGCTCCCTTCCCGATGAAGGGCTGTGTTCTCGAAAGATCTACCCCTTTCCAACTCAGATGTCATTCCCAGATCAGCTGCTTGAGGGGCAAGCGGCGCTCAACCCACGCCCTCTTCTTCGAGTACCTTCTTCAAGTGCCAGCGCTGGGCTCAGCTCACTCTGCCGCCCCCATCCAAACCCTACACG
>NW_006772017.1:1185286-1192162 GCF_000442215.2 Lipotes vexillifer
GGGCCCTGGCCCACGACCCCGCCCGCGGACAGCCGGGAGCCCCGGCCTAGGCGGCCTTGGCCGTTTGAGGGTTTGCGCTCCAGGGTCGGCTGGGGGCACCAGGGACTGCAGGAGGGGTCTCTCCGTAGGGAGGTAAGACGGCCTCACCTTGACCCTGATTTCGTAGGTGGTGAACCGGCCCCGGCCGACTCCCACTGTCTGCGGGTTGCTCACATCGATCTCGAGGAAGTTGCTGGGAGGCCCGTAGGCGTCATTCAGGTTCTGCGGCTTGGTGATCAGCCGCCGGGTGTCCGCCACGGTCTCCGCCATTTCGCTGCTGCAGCCGCCGCCGCCGCCGCCGCGGGCTCCGTCCACCCCCTCGGCGTTCCACCAACCCCGCTGCCGCCGCTGCTGCCCGCCGCGGGGACGCCGGGCTCGCGCGCAGCGGTCGCAGGGCGAACGAGCACGTAGAGTGGGTGTTCACTCCGCACGCGTAGCTCCTCCCCGCGCCCCTCCAGCTTCCGCCTCCTGTCCCCAAGAGGGGAACAGCTGACCCGCCGGAACGCTGCGTCCCGGGCCGGGAGTCTCAGCGGAAACCGCGGAGGGTGACTGCGCGCCAGGCAGAGGAAGAAAAGCGCAGTCAGGTTACTTGTAGGTGCGAACACGTTCCGGCCAGACTACAGTGCCCACAGTGCATCGGGCGAGCGCGCCGCCGCGGGTCTGCGGCCCAGGTGCTGCGGGACCGGGGGTGCGGGGGCGGGCGCTTCCTGTGTTTCTGTGTCCGTTTTGGCCTGGACCAGTGGGGAGAACGCCGGAAACGGTCTTCGCGGTTTCGGGAGCCGCGGGGACAAAAGTTAAAAGGCGAGGTAGGGGAGGTTTGCCCGCAATCCGAACAAAACTGACTACGCTCAGTGCCACCGTCTCACTGTAAACCACTGAAAACGCCTTTCTAGGTAACCTTGAATTGATGCCTCAAATGATTTTGATATCAACTTGAGAGTTTCACCGTACATATGTCTGGCTTGGTAAATTGAACGTGGGAAAGTAGAGTGGAATAAAAACAACGTCGCGAGATCATAACCGTACGGTCGAATCGTTTGGGGAGACTGGTCGGCCCTCTAAAACAAGATAACAGATAATATATGGGCTGAAACCTGCTTTGACTTTCTGATGTTTGAGTGATCTGCAACTTCAGTTCCCACAAAGTTCCAGTAAATTAAAAGAAAAAAAAAGCGGTAAACGTATTGGTACAGCATTTGAAATGGAACTCAAAAAAACCTTTATCAGAAATGAAAAAAAAGACAAAACAATTAAGTAGATCGCATTTAATCTCCAACAAATGCAGACTTTGAGCATTGAGGTAGAAGGATAGATGTCTATTCCTGCCTGGGGAGTTCTCTCCCTTGATGTTATAGTCTCACAACTCTTTCTGCGTTTCTTTCTATGTTGAGTTTCAGAAAACTCATTCAATTTAAATAATCTGATCTGTCCCTTAAGCTGAAAAATTGTCTGGATCATTAGCAACCATTCTTAATAAAAATAAGAAAAGTTGGTATTAAAAAAATTTACTTAAACATGATGTAGATTATTTTAAAGAAAACTCAACGTTCATTCATTAAACAAGTATTTATTGAAGGCCTACTAGGTGTTTTCAACTCTAGATACTAGAGGTAAAAGGGTGAGGAAGACATTGAAATTCCTTGGTTTCATCAGATTAATTGTCTAGTATATGCTCTATCTTGGGGAGACAGATAATAAAGCAATAAATAACATATCTGCCAATATGATTGGTGCTATAAAGAAAATAAAACTGGATAATGTGAGAGTGACCCAGACAAGCTCATTAGGGTGGTCAGACAAGTTTTCTCTGAGTATATCTCCCTGTCAAAGAGTAAGAGTAATATCAGAATAAGTACCCAGGCAGGACTCCCTGCTGGGCCTGTTGCAAGAGACCAAGTGGAAACTTGACTGCTATGATTAGGGCAGTGAGCTCAAAAATGTGTATAAATGACTCTTTGAATTGGAATCTATGAGAGTTAAGAGACCAAGAACCACTGTACTGTGTTGTCATCCACAACCACTGTATTCTGTTTGACACCTGTACAAAGCAATCATGGGATATTCTCTTAGAAAGCTGTCTCATTGGAGGCCACTCTGTGCAGCCTTGGGCAGCAGCAACAATTGCCTGCAGTGGGGAAGCAGCTATAGAAAATAGCAGCACCGTCAAATAGCTAAAGAAGAGCTTCCCAGGATAAACATCAGGAAAAAATCTTTATTTTTCAGGAGATACGATTGTATTCCTAGAAAAATCCATAAAGAAGAAGCTACTAGAATTAACAAGAGAATTTAGTGACCAAGTGAAAGTAAAGAACTTAATTTATAATTTTCCTCTGTCTAGGCAATGTCTAGTTAGACTGGAGATGGAAAAAATTCCCTATTCACATCAGTGACCAAAAGTAAAAAAAAAAAAAAAAAAAAAACATAGGGAGGAAGACACAGGATCTATAAGAACAAAATTATGAAATTTTATTAAAGGATGTAAACCAAAACCTAAATAAAAAAGACTCCATTTTCCTGAATAGGAGGAGTTAATATCAGAAAAATATCACTTCATCTAAAATTAATAATGCAGGGGCTTCCCTGGTGGCGCAGTGGTTAAAAGTCCACCTGCCAATGCAGGGGACACGGGTTTGATCCATGGTCGGGGAGGATCCCACATACCGGGGAGGAACTAGGCCTGTGTGCCACAACTACTGAGCCTACACACCTAGATCCCAAGCTCCACAATGAGAAGCCACTGCAATGGGAAGCCTGCGAACCGCAACAAAGAGTAGCCCCTGCTTGCTGCAACTAGAGAAAGCCCGCATGCAACAATGAAGACCCAACACAGCTGAAAATAAAAATAAATAAATAAAATAACTTAGGAGGTTCCTTAGAAAACTAAATAGAATTTACCATATGACCCAGCAATCCCACTACTGGGCATATACCCAGAGAAAACCATAATTCAAAAAGACGCATGCACCCCAATGTTCATTGCAGCACTATTTACAATAGCCAGGACGTGGAAGCAACCTAAATGCCCATCGACAGACAAATGGATAAAGAAGATGTGGTACATATATACAATGGAGTATTACTCAGCCATAAAAAGAAACGAAATTGTGTCATTTGTAGAGACGTGGATGGATCTAGAGACTGTCATGCAGAGTGAAGTAAGTCAGAAAGAGAAAAATATCGTATATTAACACATATATGTGGAACCTAGAAAAATGGTACAGATGAACCAGTTTGCAGGGCAGAAATTGAGACACAGATGTAGAGAACAAACGTATGGACACCAAGCGGGGAAAGTGGCGGGTGGTGGTGGTGGTGGGATGATTTGGGAGATTGGGATTGGCATGTATACACTGATGTGTATAAAATGGATGACTAATAAGAACCTGCTGTATAAAAAAATTAAAAAAATTTTATCAGCATTCCTGATTGTTTATGTATACATCTGTTTCTCTGACTTCTCTGAACCAATTGTAACATCTTATTCTCTCATTAATGATTTGATAAAATGTTTGACACATAAAAAATAAATAAAATTAATAATGCAAATATAATCAGAATCCCACTATGATTGGTTTTAACCTCCTCTCTGCCTTGGGTGCATTGGGTGGTACTGGACAAGATTTTTTTTAAGTTTTTAAGTGTGTTGGAGATTAGCCAAGAAGATTATGAAAGTGAAAAAAATCAAAGTGGGATTTGCCTTACCAAATGTTAAAACTCACCGTAAAGCTAACTATAAACAAGAGTATGGGGAATTCCCTGGCGGTCCAGTGGTCAGGACTCTGCACTTTCACTGCCGAGGGCCTGCGTTGGATCCCTGGTCGGGTAATCAAGATCCCACAAGCCGCTCAGCATGGCCAGAAAAAACCAAACAAAACGAGTATGGTTTTGGCTCTCTATAAAATAGAGTGCAGGACAGATCCTAACAAAGAACATGATATACAACAAGGGGAGCATTTCAATTCATTGGGGAACTGTTGCTGACACAGTTGAGTGTCTAGGGAATAGGGAGACCACATAGCTAGTCCCCTGCATTATACCATGGAAAAATTCCAGATAGAATTTATTTTTGTTGTTGCAGTTTTTTTTGGCCACACCACGTGGCTTGTGGGATCTTAGTTCCCAGCTAGGGATTGAATCCAGGCCCTCAGCAGTGAGAGCACAGAGTCCCAACCACTGGGCCATCAGGAAATTCCAAGATAGAATTGAAAAAAAAAAATTTTTTTTAAAGAAGATGTTGGGGGTAGGAGTTTATTAATTAATTTATTTATTTTTGCTGTGTTGGGTCTTTGTTTCTGTGCAAGGGCTTTCTCTAGTTGTGGCAAGTGGGGGCCACTCTTCATTGCGGTGCGTAGGCCTCTCACTTTCGCGGCCTCTCTTGTTGCAGAGCACAGGCTCCAGACGTGCAGGCTCAGTAGCTGTGGCTTACAGGCCCAGCTGCTCCGTGGCATGTGGGATCCTCCCAGACCAGGGCTCGAACCCTTGTCCCCTGCATTAGCAGGCAAATTCTCAACCACTGCACCACCAGGGAAGCCCTGAAATATTTTTCTTTTTTTAATGTTTAGAGAAAATTTAGGAGAAAAATTGTATAACCTTGAGTAAAAAAAGTGCTTCCTAAGCAATATGGGAAACAAGCTATAAAGAAAATGTAGTCATTTAAGTACATAAATTTTTAATAAAAATTACATATCAAAAGGGATTATAATAAAAAGAATTGGGGGAAGTATATCTGTAACACGTAAGATAGTGAATGGCTAATATTCCTAATATAAAAAGAACTCCCATAAATTGATAAGAAAAAGACAATCCCATAGAAAAATGAGCAAAGAATATGGATAGGTACAATTTTACATATTTTTCGGATAATGAATTTGTCAAATCCTCCTAACAACCCTATAGGTGGGTAGCATTACTGTCTCCATTTTACAAATGGGGAAACTGAGGCACAAAGGCAAAATAACAAGTACAAAATGGCAAAACTAACTCCAGAATTTATATACGTAACCACTATTTCATGCTGCCTCTTAGGAAAAGAAATTCAAATTGACAATAAGTGGGAAAAATATGCTCAACCTCACTAATCAAATGTATCAATACATTAAAGCAAATATGAAATACTGTTTTCTATCATATTGGCAAAAATCAAAAAGAACAGAAACATACAGTGTTAGGGAGACTGTAAGGAAACAGGCAATTTGCTCATATTTATCAAAATTAAAAATATTTAGGGCACTTTGATCCCCAAATCCAGCTTTTGCTTCAAGAGACCATAGTACTTAAGGATGTAAGTCCAAGGATGTTTATTGCAGCTTTATTTGTAGTGGCAAAAACTGAAAACAGCCTGAATTAGAAATGCTTGAATTATAGTATATTCAAACTAAGGGAAATTATATAATATTTTATGTAATTTATATGTAGTATATAAATTATATACTAGAGCAAATGAAATAGTTCTATTTTTTTTAAGTTTATTTATTTTTGACCCTATTAGGTCTTCGTTGCTGCATAGGCTTTCTCTAGTTGCAGTGAGTGGGTGCTACTTTTTTTTTTTTATTTTGGGAGGGCTGCTCTTCGTCTTGGTGCATGGACTTTTCACTGTTGTGGCTTCTCTTTTTGCAGAGCACGGGCTCTAGGCGCGTGGGCTTCAGTAGCTGTGGCTCGCGGGCTCTAGAGCGCAGGCTCAGTAGTTGTAGTGCACGGGCTTAGTTGCTCCGTGGCACGTGGGATCTTCTCGGACCAGGGCTTGAACCCGTGTCCCCCGCATTGGCAGGCAGATTCCTAACTAATGCGCCACCAGGGAAGTCCCTATTTTTATGTCTTAAGATGTTAGAATATATCTATTTTTAGTTATTAGAATTAGAAGAGGAATATCCATGATGTTTTGGTAAGTAAGGATCAAAGAATAATTTGTGCAGTATGATCCCATTTGGGTAAACAAACAAAACCCTGTCATTGTATGTATGTACTTTTATATGTGCATATTTTTGTAGCAAAGGATATACACCAAACTCTTAACACTGGTAACACAAGGGTGGCAACTGAATTGGGTGGTGGGGACGAGAAGATACAACCATATTGTAACCATGGGCTAAGATGACAGAAAACTATAACCAATTTTATGTTTTCCTAATGGTTCAATTCTAGAAAAATAATTTGTCAATGTGCCTGAATTACTGTGGACACCTTGAGAGTTGTGTTCCTTGAGTAGTATATTAGATTATCACAGCTAGGTAGTTCTAGTCATTAAGATCATCCATTCCTCTTTATTCAGAGATCACTAAACAGTCGGCTGATAGTAATTTCATTTTCTATGAGGACTTTAAAAAAATTTTTTTTAATTGAAATATAGTTGATTTACAATGTTATGTTAGTTTCAGGTGTTCAGCAAAGTGATTCAGTTATATATTACATATGTGTATATATATATTCCTTTTCAGATTCTTTTCCATTATAGGTTATTATAAGATATTGAATGTAGTTCCCTGTGCTATATAGTGAATCCTTGTTGTTTATCTATTTTATATATAGTAGTGTGTATCTGTTAAAACTATTATTTATCCCTCTCACCCGCCCTTTCCCCTTTGGAAACCATAAGTTTGTTTTCTGTGTATATGAGTCTGTTTCTGTTTCATAAGTAAGTTCATTTGTATAATTTTTTTTTAGATTCCACATATAAGTGATATCATGTGGTATTTGTCTTTCTCTGTCTGACTTCACTTAATATGATAATCTCTAGGTCTATGTTGCTGCAAATGACAATATTTCATTCTTTTTTATGGTTGAGTAATACTCCATTATATATATATATATATATATATATATATATATATACATGTATAT
>NW_006772017.1:1192172-1197364 GCF_000442215.2 Lipotes vexillifer
TGTATATATATACCACACCTTTATCCAATCATCTGTTGTTGGACACTTAGATTGCTTCCATGGCTTGGCTATTGTAAATAATGTTGCTATGAACATTGGGGTGCGTGTATCTTTTCAAGTTAGAGTTTTCATCTTTTCCTGATAAATACCCAGGAATGGGATTGCTGGATCATATGGTAACTCTATGTTTAATTTCTAAAGGTACCTCCATACTGTTCTCCATAGTGGCTGCACCAGTTTACATTCCCACCAACAGTGTAGAAGGGTTCCCTTTTCTCCATACCCTGTCCAGCATTTATTTGTAGACTTTTTGATGATGGTCATTCTGACTGTGTGAGGTGATATCTTATTGTAGTTTTGACTTGCATTTCTCTAATGATTAGTGATATTGAACATCTTTCCATGTACCTGTTGGCCATTTGGATGTCTTCTTAGGAGAAAGGTCTATTTAGGTCTTCTGCCCATTTTTTTGATTGGGTTGTTTGCTTTTTGATATTGAGCTGTACGAGCTGTTTGTATGTTTTGGAAATTAAACCCTTGTCTGTTGCATTGTTTGCAAATATTTTCTCCCATTCTGTAGGTTGTCTTTTTGTTTTGTTTATGGTTTCCTCGGCTGTGCAAAAAGCTTGTAAGTTTGATTAGGTCCTGTTTGTTTATTTTTGCTTTTATTTCTTTTGCCTTGGGAGACTGATCTAAGAAAGTATTGCTACAGTTTATGTCAGAAAATGTTTTGCCTGTGTTCTCTTCTAGGAGTTTTATGGTGTTGTGTCATATTTAAGTCTTTAAACCATTTTGAGTTTATTTTTGTGTATGGTGTGAGGGTGTGTTCTAACTTCATTGATTTACATGCGGCTTTCCAGCTTCCCCAGCACCACTTGCTGGAGACTGTCGTTTCTCCACTGTATATTCTTGCCTCACTTGTCAGAGATTAATTGACCATAGGTGTGTGGGCTTGTTTCTGGCCTCTCTGTTCTGTTCCATTGATCCATATGTCTGTTCTTGTGCCAATATTTCTCTGTTTTGATTACTGTAGCTTTGAGGTATTGTTGAAGTCTGAGAGGGTTATGCCTCCAGGTTTGTTCTTTTTCCTCAGGATTGCTTTGGCAATTCTGGGTCTTTTGTGGCTCCATATACATTTTAGGATTATTTGTTATGAGGACTTTCTTGTAGGCAAAAGGAGATGCTGCCTTGTGGGACCAGCTAGTTTATATTTTCATTTTAAATTTGTAAATTGAGGTTCTGTCTTATCAATCAGTGTCTTGTGAACTTGACTAATGCATCACTCCCCCAGGCCTAATCACCTCTGAGGAAAATGGTAAAACCAAGTAGGTGGACCTCCAGAGTGTCAGACTCTGAAAATGTGACGAACCTAGTGACGTCCTGTAAACTTCTCAAGGGCCAGCCTGGCGACTCTTATATCATTTTTCGAATTCAGAGCTCACACCCTGACCTACCTCTAAACCCCTGCTCCCAGGCTGCTGTGATTTCCTGAAGAAAATCCCAAACTAGCCGGCACCTTTGTAAATTTATGGTTTCCAACTTCAGCTGGCCCTTCAACACACCTCAGCGTTCCCTTATTTTATCCTCTTCTTGTATTTCACATCCCTCTTCCTCACTCTCAGCATGTAGCCTCACTTCACGCAGTACAAAGCAAAGGAAAACCCACAAAGCTCAGTATCTCCCTCCTCTCCACGGAAGACTGCTTACAACATGAGTCACCCTCAGAACCTCTGAGAGCTCAAGGCATGCCCAGGCTACTTCCAGCTTTCGAGAATGTGGGCATTTTCAGATTTGGTATTGAGGAAATTATTTATAAACACTGCGGCTTGTTTGTTAATTTTAAATAAAGCATTTAGATGATTCAGAAGTCAAAATGCACTTGAGTATCCATTGATATATCTGCCTCCAATCCCTGTCTGCAGCCATCTAGTTCCCCTTTCCATTGACAGCCACTGTTACCAGTTTCTTGCTGCATATCTTTGTATCCTTCCAGAAATATTCTAGCATGTTTACATATATATATGTATATATAACAAAAATGGCATCATAGGATACCCACACTTTTGCACCTTATTTTATTTAACAATGTATCTTGGAGATATATCCACACTTATACAGCAGCAAAGCATTTCATTACCTGATGTACCATAATTTATTTAACTTGTCCCTGTAGGGGAGCAGAATGTGTGACCCCAAAATATGCCAGTTTGGCATGTGGATTGTCTTGAACGGAGGGCAGTCAAGATGCATCAGACTCAAGAAAAACTTGTACCTCTCTCGCCACTACCTAAAAGAACGTAGATAGGGGACCTGGCCTAGAGAGAGCTATTACCAGAGAGAACTTTTGCCTGAATGACCTATTTCTGTGGCAGGGCAAACATCTAATTACCAAACATCTGTTCCTCTTATTGTTCTGTGAATTACTGTCCTCCCCCTTGGAAGCCCCAGGCCCCTATCCCATTCCTTGGCTCAGGGTGGTACCTAAGCTTCAACTGCCCAACTTGCTCTTTAGTCTCATGCTTCTATGGGACTCCTGTACATACAAAAATAAATTTGTTTCTCTCCTGTTACGTTGTTTTATGTCAATTTGATTATTATCTACCCTAGAAGGGTAGAGGAAAAAATTTTTCTCCACTACATCCCCTACTGATGAATATCTTTGGTGACCTCAGTCTTTCACTATTACAGTGCTGCAGTGAATAACCTTGAATATGCCGTCATTACACACACATGGGATTATATTTGCAGGATAAGCTCCTGTACGGGCATACCTCAGAGATACTATGGGTTCAGTCCCAACTTCCACAGTAAAGCAAATATCACAAATAAGCAAGTCCACAAATTTTTTCATTTCCCAATGCATACAGAAGTTATGTTACACTACATTGTAGTCTGTTAAGTGTGCTACAGCATTACGTCTCAAAAAACAATGTGCATACCTTAATTAAAAAATAATACTGTTGGAAAAATAGCGCTGATAGACTTGCTCCACTAAGAGTTGCCGCAAACCTTCAATTTGTAAAATTGCAATATCTGCAAAGCACAGTGAAATTTTCAGCCCCACCCCCTGACTCCTGGGAATGTGGCAGACAGGAGAGGGCAAGGAAGAGCCTTGCGCACCTCCCCCATATTTTGCCCTGGACACCTCTTCCATTTGGCTATTCCTGAGTTGTTATCCTTTATAATAAACTGTTAAACATAAGTAAAGTGTTTTTTCTGAGTTCTGTGAGTCGAATGATCAAACCTGAGGGGGGAAGGGGGTCATGAGAATCCTCAAATTTGTAACCAGCCAGGCAGGAGTGGGTAGCTTAGGCACCCCATTTAAGGCTGGTGTCTGAAGTGGGAGCAGTCTTGTGGGACTGAGTCTTTAACCTGCAGGGTCTGTGCTAAGTCCAAGTATTTAGTGTCAGAATTGAATTGAATTGTTGGACGACCAGCTGGGGTTGGAGACTCAGGCTTTGGAGATGATATTAAGCCCTTCTAGGAGCATATCAGATAGTCTCTATCCTTCCCTTAAAGGTTAAGTTCTCTACTTCCACGGTCATGGAGGGGTCACTGCAGGGTTGCTTCTTGGACTGTCTAAGAGTTTGGGATCTTGGGGAGGTTAATACTTTAGTCGAACACGTCCTCGCACTGATTTTCCTTGTATATTTGTTCACAGTTTCATTTAAAGAAGAGGCAGGGGACTTCCCTGGTGGTCCAGTGGTTAAGACTCTGTGCTTCCACTGTAGGGAGCATGGGTTCGATCCCTGGTTGGGGAACTAAGATCCTGAAAAAAAAAGAAAGAAAAAAAGAAGAGGCAAGACCTGGAGCAAGCCACTCAGCAAAATAAGCCTGGTAATGTGACTCACTCTCAGAAGGCAGGTTAGTGAGCATCTGTTGATCTTTTGTGTTTTAGGCATGCCCTTAGAGGGGTCTTACTCCGTACCCTGAGATCCTTCACAGAGTGTCTCTTCCAATGCACACCCAATTCTACATTTTGTTGCTTTTTTTTTTGCGTGATTTAGTGTCTCTTCTGTATGGGTAAATCAGGCAGTGCCCAGCTGGTTGTACCAACATCGGAACCCCCCTCTCTTGCTTTTATCCAAGTTCTCCACCAATTATGCCTTTTTCCCTATATCTTCTCATAACCCTTTGTGGTAGCGGTGAGAATGTGCCTCTCGGATCTCTAACCTCAGGAAACATAATTAACCTATGGCCTCAGCTGCTGTGCGCTGAAATTCGTTACTGTATTTGCTCTGAGTCCACATATCCCATGGCTGCTCGCAGCCAAATGCTGAGCATGCCAGCCAATGGCTGAGGGCTGCTTAGACATCAGGACTGCTCAGACACTCCTGGGTGAGGAGGGACTCTCCTCTTAGAGATGACATTGGATTCAGTGTCTGGAAGAGTCAAGAGCAGCCATGACAATGAGCAATTTCTGTCCTTGCTCAAGTGGTTGACTTCTGGGGGGATTAAAAAAAAAACGCTGCAGGATTCCTTTTGGAATTGAAGGCCCCTGACCTCATGCAGAGTGGCTGATTTCAACCATGTAAGGCCAGGCAAGGTTAGTGTAAACCTGAATCAGGGTGAAAATACACAATCCTGAACTGTGGGAACAGTGGGAACCAGGCATTTGTATTCCTTCTCTCAAGAAAATGGATTATGAACTTTCTAAGTAAAGACCAACAATGTTATCTAGAGCAGTGTTTCTCAAACATTAATATGCATACAAGTCACCTGGAGATTGTGTAAAACTGCAGATTCTGATCCAGGAGTTCTAGGATGAGACCTGAGATTTTGCATTTCTGACAAGTTCCAGAAAATGCCATCGCTGTTGGTCTCCAGACCACACCAAGTAGCAAGGATCTAGAGAATCTGAAGAATGCCATATATATTGTATTGATTAGTTGGTGGGGCAGGGAGAGGGTCATTTCCAGAACCAATAGCATCATGTGGTCTCCTTAGCTGAACAGGTATGTCTCCCTTAGGACACTTAGAGCATTCTAGCCATTCATGTGACAAATATGTACTGAGCAGCTACAGTAAACCAAGTGCTGTGCTAGGTGCTAGAGCAGGAGGGAGCATGGAGAGGAGGGAAGGTGGCGAAAAAGATATGGTTTTTGTTTCCAGGATCTTTCAGTCTGGTCATAGGGACGCGTCAGTAGAACGTGATGAGAGCCACATAGCCCAGTCTCAAGGGCAGTAGGGAA
>NW_006772017.1:1197418-1200176 GCF_000442215.2 Lipotes vexillifer
AGGGAAAGAATTCCAGAAGGAAGCAACAAAACTGAGACATAAAGTTGGTGTTTGACGTGCAAAGTGCCTGCGATTTGGGTGTGCCTGTGTGTGGGAGGTGCATTCCGGAGATAAGAGATAAATACAGAGGCCCTGAGGAAAGCACTGCTGGGGAACTACACATAGTTTAGTACTACTGGAATGAAAGTGCAAAATGACAAGGACTAAGGCCAGAGAGACAAGGCCATGAGGCATTACAGTGTTTGTGGTTCTGGACCTCATCTAAAGACATTCTAAAGGAAACCACTGAATGGGAGTGACTTGATTTTTAGTTTAGAAAGATCACTCTGGCAGAACTAAGATAGCAGCAGTGGGAATGTAGAGAAAAGAATGGACTTGAGAAATAGTTGCCCCTGTTTCTCTAGTTTGACCCAAAGAAGCTACTGCATTAAGCAGCTGAGGACTGCCCAGACTGGAAATCTATGAGATGCCAGGTCGGAAGAGAGTGTCAGGACGCAAATAGCGCCGTAACTCCTACTGGGAGGTGAAAGGCCTGGCAAATCTCTGTGGATTGGTATCAGTGTTCTAGTGAAAGGCCTTAGCCACTAGGATAGGCACACCAGCTTTGATTCCTAGTTGTGTTTGCAAAGGAAGTAAGCTCTCCTAACTACTCGTTTGGGAACATATCTTCGCAGGAGGTGTATTTGGCCAGAAGCTGTGGGCTGGTTTCAGTAGAGAAATTGACCAGGCCTGCTGCAACAAGGCTTGATCCACTCAGCTGTTTAAAGCTCCCAAATCGATACTTACCTCAACTTGGAGTATGGGCATATTACTACAATGTTTGCCACCCCACAGCACATACTCACACAGGCACCCATGTGCTATTTCTGTTTGTTGTCCTGTTGACTAACCAAACAGCATATCTAAAGTCACTCTCATTCCATTTACTCTCAAGCAATACCCCCAATATTTATATCCTTTTTGCTGTACGTATTATTTTTTGAATTGCTTGGGCTTTAGCTGTGCATCATTTTTTTCACCTCTTTCTCATCTGCCCTCACCCACTTGCCATACCCTAGCTTGGTTAATGTTAGACCACAGAGATCTCCATGCTACCTTTCTTTCTCTAATTTCTTCTATCCATTAGGCACAATACTAGTGTGATTTACGTACTACCATTCTGATATGTTTTTATAGTATAAATATCTCTTGCCTAGAAATTTATATTTTACATAAATGTGTCTGACTTGAAGACAATACTATGAGCAAATCAATTATAAATTAGTGAGGGTTTGGTAGAGGAAATGGGCAAAATCCTTAGTAGCCAAGTAACCCTAGAAAAGTTTTTTGCCTGACTGTGCCTCTGTTTCTTCATGTGTAAAATGGGGACAAAAATAGTATCTACCTTACCAGGTGATTATGAGTACTGAGAGTTAATATTTATAAAGCATTTAGAACAGTGCCAGACACATGGTAAGCCCTGAAATGCCTAGAATCTGTGAACAAGTCGATAAGGAAATGGCCTTACCTAGAACGAAAGAATGTAGTTGAAAATCATAGGATGAGGCCTTGAAGCCATGATTAGAAGTGACTGGTGGTGTGTGGCTAGGCCTGTGAGCAGAGGTTATTCAATCAATGTTGTAACTAAATGAATCTAGTACTGGAAAGCTTGATGATCCTCTTGACCAGAAACCCGAGCTTAAATCTATTGACAGAGTGTTTCAAAGCCTTGGTTTATTTACTGTCATTTTAGATTCAAAATATTAGTTTTCACAGGCATTTCTGTCTAAGGCAATGTCAATTAATTAGGTCCCAAGTAAAACATCTGCCATGGGAGATTTACATTACCATAGCCTGCATTTGAGAAAGTCAAAAATTTCAAAATATCGTTAGTTCCAAAGTATATTTTTGATAGACCAGCTTGAATACTGCATTGTGGATAACAAGGTTAAATAAAGGTTCTAATAAGACAAACAACGACAATTTTAAATAAATCAGATGTTTTTGTCGAAGATTACTCTGTGATTTTCTCCAATTATTCATGACATTTCACCCATTCATATTGTGATCTGCTTTAATAGTGAAGGGAAAAAAAACCTCATCTCCTTGTTTATTCTTTGTTCTCAAGGAGATAAGCTGTTTATAAAGATACGTTATTTGTTATTTAAATCACTTTTACTGAAGTTGTTTATTTCCTTGTTTCAGTTTCTAAAAATATTTCAACAATTGTAATGCTTCTTAGAGAAGTCTATTCAATTCAGAGTCAGTTGTACTGAAATTCTTTGCTAAATGGGCACAGGTGCTATGTGTATAACATGCTAGAGTGAGTCAAAACTAATAAATGCTAAAAAACAAAAAGGATAACGGGGATATACTTGTGTCAACTTTCAAAATCTGTGATTAAAAACATTTTAGACCTAACATCTCAGATATTTGTAAATGTCTAACTCTATACTTGCCACTTCAAAACTATTTAATAATAGTAATAATAATAAATTAGATAACACCAAAACTATAAGCAGAAAAACTGTATAATTTAAATCCAGAAATCTATTTCTTAGAAAATGCCCTTTAATCACTTTGCAGACTTTCAAGATCATAATTATTATATAAAAGTAATTACATTAGGGCTTCCCTGGTGGCGCAGTGGTTGAGAGTCCTCCTGCTGATGCAGGGGACACGGGTTCGTGCCCCGGTCTGGGAAGATCCCACGTGCCACGGAGCGGCTGGGCCCGTGAGCCATGGCTGCTGAGCCTGCGCGTCCAGAGCCTGTGCTCTG
>NW_006772017.1:1201948-1215167 GCF_000442215.2 Lipotes vexillifer
AAAAAAAAAAAAAAAAAAAAAAAGTAATTACATTAAAAGATAATTTACTGGTATTAAAGTATCAAATTAAAGCTGAAAAACAGTACCTATAAGCAGAATTATATTTTTTTAAAAATTGTTGAACAGCAAACACAGGAAATTATATCTCTTGTTTTTCTCTTTGCTATGCATAAAATCATCTCCAGAATAAATTTTAGTAATATAATACTGTAAAGCTACATAGCAGTATAGCATACAGCTCTAAAATACACATCTTGCATATCAATCTATAAACTCGAACTATGGCTTATCTTAGGTAATCAACAGGATTGATATGTGAAATAAAGCCAAGTGGATTTGATATTTTAAGGGACAGTTGATTATTTCCAAAAACAAAAGCTTCAAAGTCCAGCTGAGTTGATTTGGACTAAAGAAATGAAGCCTGGTACCATGAATTATAGTACGTATTCCTGCTGAGTAAGCCCTCGATATGGCAAACTCAGATCTGTGGAGGCACATCTCTCCCTTTGAAGTTGATGAGAATTACTTGGGCTAACTGAGATACATGCTGGGAATATTGGGCCCTTATAATTGGTGTTTATAGACATTAGAGATCTCATGACACTTTCCTCATCTGGTCCCTTAGTTTTCTCCAGTCTTGTTTTGGCAGAAGACACCCTTCTTGAATTAGCTATGTCCCATGACTAAAAGGTATTTAAGTTTTATCATCTAGAGACTCTAGATTGAGAACTTCTCTGCTATCAGTAAAGTTGGGTAATTACTTATCCGAGTAATCTTCTCAAGAGGTCCATTTGAAAACAAAACAAAACTCCCAGGTGATTCCTTTGAAGTCTAGGCCAAATCATGGCTAATTCTGAGTGTAGTCACCAGGTGCAAGTGCTAATACTTATAAACAAATGAGTTCATATAGCTTTATGACTGCATCTGTGAGTTTTGATGAAGAGCTGCAATTTAATTTTAGTTCCTCTGAAGAAACAATCTATAGAACTGAAAAACACTGAGTCTATTTGATTGCCTGGATATGCATTGCATCAAATTTAACCAAACAACAAAACTAGATTGGTCATGACCATCACTGCATGGCAATCAGAATTCTATATAGCATGGAATACTTTTTGTCTATATATATATCTGATTTAAGGGCCTTTTGAAGAACTATCCAATTGAATAAGCTTTCAGTCCCTCTTACTCTTCAGGTAACTTTAAGAACGAGTGGTGCCTGTATTATCTTGGTTAAGTCACTTGTCTCTAGGATCATTGAGTCTCAATATGTAAAATGGTTGGGTTAAAATCAGAAGATCTTTAACGTACCTTGAAGATTTAAAAATAATTTTTCTCATAAGTCTGGATATCCATATACATGAAGTTTTTTTTTTTTTTGTAATGATGGATACTGAATACACATGCAATATTAAACCTGAAACATTCTTGGAGTTGCCCTGGAAATACTGAAATTTGATTATTAGTTTTCATAATTCTATTTTTCTTTTTATTAACTGAAGTATAGTTGAACTACTATTGTGTTAGTTTCTGGTGTACAGCAAAGTGATTCAGTTATACATATATATACATATTCTTTTTTCATATTCTTTTCCATTGTGGTTTATTATGGGATATTGAATATAGTTCCCTGTGCTACACAGTAGAATCATCTTTTTTAAAAAATTTATTTATTTTTGGCTGCATTGGGTCTTTGTTGCTGCACGTGGACTTTCTCTAGTTGTGGGGAGCAGGGGCTACTCTTCGTTGTGGTGCGTGGGCTTCTCATTGCGGTGGCTTCTCTTGTTGTGGAGCATGGGCTCTAGGGCGCATAGGCTTCAGTAGTTGTGGCACACGGGCTCAGTAGTTGTGGCTCGTGGGCTCTAGAGCGCAGGCTCAGTAGTTGTGGCACATGGGCTTCGTTGCTCCGCGGCATGTGGGATCCTCCTGGACCAGGGCTCAAACCCGTGTCCCCTGCGTTGGCAGGCGGATTCTTAACCACTGCGCCACCAGGGAAGTCCCTATTTATCTATTTTATATATAATAGTTTATATCTGCTAGTCCCAGTAATTATTTTTTTCTAATTATTGAGTTGGCCAAAAGGTTCGTTTGGTTTTTTTCTGTAAGATGGCTCTAGTAGCACTTAGCTGTCTTTAACTTCATTCAAAGCAATTTTGTTAGATTGTATGTGTCAGCTGTCATATCAGAGTGCATTTTAAAAAAGACTTATCTGGGCTTCCCTGGTGGCACCGTGGTTAAGAATCTGCCTGCCAATGCAGGGGACACGGGTTCAAGCCCTGGTCTGGGAAGGTTCCACATGCCATGGAGCACCTAAGCCCGTGAGCCACAACTACTGAAGCCTGCATACCTAGAGCCCATACTCCGCAACAAGAGAAGCCACCACAATGAGAAGCCCGCGTACCGCAACAAAGAGTAGCCCCCGCTCACGTCAACTAGAGAAGGTCCTGCGTAGAAACAAAGATCCAACACAGCCAAAAAAAAAAAAAAAAAAAAAGCATCCAAATTGGTGAATTTTTGTGTAGCCATTTTAATATTGAAGATGAAAGAAAAAAGCAACATGTTTGGCATATTATGCTTTATTATTTGAAGAAAGGTAAAAACGCAACTGAAAAGCAAAAAAGATTTGTGCAGTGTATGGAGAAGATGCTGTGACTGATCGAACATGTCAAAAGTGGTTTGCAAAGTTTCGTGCTGGAGATTTCTCGCTGGATGATGCTCCCCGGTGGGGTAGACCAGTTGAAACTGATAGCGATCAAATCGAGACATTCATTGAGAACAATTAATGTTATACCACGCGGGAGATAGCCGACATACTCAAAATATCCAAATCAAGCATTGAAAATCATTTGCACCAGCTTGGTTATGTTTATCTCTTTGATGTTTCGGTTCCACATAAGTTAAGCGAAAAAACCCTTCTTGACTGTATTTCCACATGCGATTCTCTACTTAAACGTAATGAAAACGTTCCATTTTTAAAACAAATTGTGGCTGGCGATGAAAAGTGGATACTATACAATAATGTGGAATGGAAGAGATTGTGGGGCAAATGAAATAAACCACCACCAACCACACCAAAGGCCGGTCTTCATCCAAAGAAGGTGATGTTGTGTATATGGTGGGACTGGAAGAGAGTCCTCTATTATGAGCTCCTTCAGGAAAACCAAACGATTAATTTCAACAAATACTGCTCCCAGTTAGACCGACTGAAAGCGTCACTCGATGAAAAGCGTCCAGAACTAGTCAACAGAAAATGCATAATCTTCCATCAGGATAACGCAAGACCACATGTTTCTTTGATGACCAGGTAAAAACGGTTACAGCTTGGCTGGGAAGTTCTGATTCATCCACTGAATTCACCAGACATTACACCTTTGGATTTCTATTTATTTAGGTCTTTACAAAGTTCTCTTAATGGAAAAAATTTCAATTCCCTGGAAGACTGTAAAAGACACCTGGAACAGTTCTTTGCTCAAAAAGATAAAAAGTTTTGGGAAGATGGGATTATGAAGTTGCCTGAAAAATGGCAGAAGGTAGTGGAAAAAAAGGGTGACTACGTTGTTCAATAAAGTTCTTGGTGAAAATGAAAAACGTGTCTTTTATTTTTACTTAAAAACCAAAGGCACTTTTTGCCCAACCCAATAAGAAAAGTATCAGAACACATTTAGGAAATAAAGATGGGGGTAGGGTGTGGGAAGATGAGATCAGTTTTCCAGTTTTTTGAGAATAGTATATATGGAGGTTCTTGAAAACAAATGAGATACTTGGTAAATCACTGGGTTTCAATCACTTATGAGAAGATGGTAAGGTAGGTTAGGAACCAGATCTTGCTTTTCTAAAGGTCCATAATAAATTGTATTTCATTCAGTAGACAGTAGGAAGGCATTGCAAGTTCAGAATCTGTGGTGCAATGTGGTCAGATATGTCACATTTTTGGAAACAAACCTGATAGCAAGATGGATCAGATGAGAGAGAGACAGAGCCAGTTAGGAGATGACTGTATCACCCTCAGAAAGACAAGAGGAAGACCCAGTGGTAGTTGGTGGATTTATGCCATATTAAGATGGTAGATTCAATTATATCTAATGAAAGATTACGTGTGAATCATGAGGAAGAGAAATTAATTGAAGGTGGCTCCCAGATTACAAATTTGCATGTGGATTTGGGGGAGGTTAGAAATGGCTGTGGGTTGCTTCTATTTTAAAAAGAAGATGGGGGCTTCCCTGGTGGCGCAGTGGTTGGGAGTCCGCCTGCCGATGTGGGGGACACGGGTTCGTGCCCCGGTCCGGGGTGATCCCACGTGCTATGGAGCGGCTGGGCCCGTGAGCCATGGCCACTGGGCCTGCGTGTCTGGAGCCTGTGCTCTGCGACGGGAGAGGCCACAGCAGTCAGAGTCCTGCGTACTGCAAAAAAAAAAAAAAAGAAAGATGGCAGAGAGGGCATGTGGAGAAATTACATAAGAAAAGCCTCTCCTTCCCCCTTAGAATTTGGGTAAGAAACATTTAAGTAGGAAATATATAGGTAAATAGACAAATAGACATATTATCATGTGGTTCAAATTAAAAAAAGAATATCCTGATAAAGGATATTCAAAACTGAAAAACACTCATACAACTCAATATCAAAAAAACAAAAAATCAAAAAAAAAAAAAAAACCAAGCAGCCCAATCCAAAAATGGGCAGATCTGAATAGACATTTTCTCCAAGGAAGACATACAAACAGCTAATGGGCATGTGAAAAGGTGCTTTACATTGCAAATTATTAGAGAAATGCAAATCAAAAGCACAATGAGGTATCATCTCACACCTGTCAGAATGGCCATCATCGAAAAGTCTACAGAAAACAAACAAACTTTGGCAAGAATGTGAAGAAAAGGTAACACTTATACACTGTTGATGAGAATGTAAATTGGTGCAGCCACTATGGAAAACAGTATGAAAGTTCCTCAAAAAACTAAAAATAGAACTACCATATGATCTAGAAATTTCATTACTGGGTATGTATCTAGAAAATAAGAAAACATTAATTCAACAAGATACATGCACCCCAATGTTCATAGCAGCACTATTTACAATAGCTAAGATATGGAAGCAACCCAAGTGTCCATGAACAGAGGGAATATATATACACACCATATATGTGTATGTGGTGTATATATGTGTTTATATATATATGTGTGGTGTATATATATATGTATATATATATAAACAAATTATATATACAATGGAATATTACTCAGCCATAAAAAGAATGAAATTCTGCTATTTGCAGCAATATGGATGGACTTAGAGAATATTATCCTTAGTGAAATAAATCAAAGACAAATGCTGTATGATATCATTTATATGTGGAATCTCAAAAATAAAACAAACGAACATAGATGCAAAACAGAAACAGACAGAGATTTAGAAAACAAACTAGTGGTTACCAGTGGGGAGAGGGAAGGGGGGAGGGGCAAGGTAGGGGTATGGGATTAAGAGATACAAGCTATTATGTATAAAATAGATAAGAAACAAGGATATATTCTATAGCACAGGGAATTATAGCCGTTATTTTATAATATTAATAGTTTTTAATGGAGTATATTCTAAAAATACTGAATCACTATGCTGTACATCTGAAACTAATATAATATTGTAAATCTACTATATTTCAATTTAAAAACCTGAAAAACAAACCGAACCAGTTATTTTGAATCTGTTGTTGAAAATAAGTAGAAAGAAACTAAATAAAGAGTTGAGCACTGAACATGACTTCAAATATTTTGTCTTTGGCCAGTCTCTAGTTACAGATGAAATAGTGTTTCATTAAGGGAAAAAATGGTAGCTTTTGTTGGAAGTTCAGCAGATGTGTAATTCTTACTTATTAGAAGGAATGGATTGCTTGCCACAACATCTATACTGGATATAAATTTATATTACTGAGGTGGGTATATCTTTTTTAGAAATTTCCACAGGTAATAAGGCACTTAGGCATATTTATTTAGTTTGTTGAAATTAAGTAACCTAAATTATATTTTTGGCTAAGGATCTTTAATTACAAATATTGGAATTTAGAATCTAGATATTTTGACTCTGACTCCAGAAAATGAGTTTTTATGGTTTAAATCATTCCTTATGTGTCTTCAAATGAACCATATTTTCTCTTATAGCTAAAGTGTTTCTTTGTTAAATTAGAAGAACCTATAATTATGAGGAAACGTGTGATGATAAATAAATGAATGAATAAATAAGTGAAAAATAAGGGCTCTTTGGCTGTATTCCAATTACTTCTCTGATATTGAATTTGATGGTTTTTTTTTTTTTTTTTTTTTTTTTTTTTTTTTTTAGCGGTACGCAGGCCTCTCACCGTTGTGGCCTCTCCCGTTGTGGAGCACAGGCTCCGACGCGCAGGCACAGCGGCCATGGCTTACGGGCCTAGCCGCTCCGCGGCATGTGGGATCTTCTCGGACCAGGGCACGAACCCGCGTCTCCTGCATCGGCAGGCGGACTCTCAACCACTGCGCCACCAGGGAAGCCCGATGGTGTTTTTTATTAATATTCAAGTGGACTCAAAATATTAGGAGCATCACTGATTTCACGAAGTAGGTAGTCTGGTTTTTGCAGAAAGACTAAAATGATGATAAATTTTGTATTTGTACTAAGACAACTCATTCAGTCACTTAATAAACATTTATGGAGTGTGTACTAACTTAGGCACTATTCTAGGCCCTGGGGATACAGCGGTGAACAAAAGAGACATTAATCCCAGTCCACATGGAGCTTAAACTCTAGGAAGAGCAGTAAGAGCAGATAATAAGCTAATAAATTAGTAAAGTATATATAGTGATGTTGGAGAAAATAAAGCTAGGAAGGAGGAAATTAGGTAGTTAGGTGGTGAGGAAAGGCCTTCACTGGCAAGGTAGCATAAGGAACTAAGGACACAAGGAAGTGAACCAAGTTGATATCTTGGAGGAGAGCATTCCATGCAGAAGGCACAGGAAATGTAAAAGCTTTGAGGTGGGAAACAGGTTTGTGAGTTCCAGAAACTCACACACCATAGTATGTTATCGACCAACCACTTTCTTTCCCATTTTTGTCATCATTTTTTTTTTTGATGATTGCATTGATTGGTTGATTGATGGCTGTGTTGGGTCTTCACTGCTGCACGCAGGCTTTTTCCAGTTGCGGCGAGCGGAGGCTTCTCTTGTTGCAGAGCACGAGCTCTAGGCGTGCGGGCTTCAGTAGTTGTGGCACGTGGGCTCAGTCGTTGTGGCTCTCAGGTTGTAGAGCGTAGGCTCAGTTGTTGTGGTGCGCGGGCTTAGTTTCTTCACGGCATGTGGGATCTTCCCAGACCAGGGCTCGAACCTGTGTCCCCTGCATTGGCAGGCGGATTCTTAACCACGGTGCCACCAGGGAAGCCCTGGCCCCTGAGATTAGAGTCCAGAACTAATTGGCACTTCTCTAGGGAGATTTTTTAGTAGGAAAAGATAATGCTTTGTGATTTTCTGAGTTACTTTTTCTGATAATGTTCAAAATGCCTTTTAGGGCTTTTTTTTTGTTTTTGTTTTAGCAATTGCAGGAACAGCAGGAGTTTGGGTTTGGTGTTTTAATAAAATAGTTTACAGTGGCTACTTAATTAGTTTTCTGGTTGTAATAAATTCTCTTGAATACAACAAATGTAATTTAAATGATTTCCAAGTTACCTCATACTTGTACACAATAAAGTTCATTTGCCATGTTTCTGTCATTTGCCATGCACAGTCATGTGAAAATTTCCTGCAGATCTTCTTGCCAATTTGGCATTAAACTATCAATGAGTTCCTATTTCACTTCCATAATTATTAAGCCTTTGGAATCTCTACTAAGATGTAATTTCATTGACCAAGACCAAGACAAGCAGTTGTTTCCCAGAGCAAACAAAATGATACCCAGACACTCTCTGAAAGTCTTGAGGGTAATGAATATGTAAGTCAAGGAAGAAACAGTCCAGTTTTTTCAAAAGGCCTTTCACAGAGTGTCACACCAAAAATTAGTAACATTAAATGAAACAAACATGGAGGAATAGTTTGTCGTGTCAGACAATGGAATTAAAGATAGAAAAAAATGTGAAATGACATTTTGAAAGACACAATCAAAATAATTTTTCTATAAACGATTTGACAGAGTCAGTAGAGAAATCTCCAAAATATTAAACCAAGCTATATGCTCTTTTCCTGTTTCTTTGGAATCTTCTATTGTAGACCAACTACCTAACTTCCTGGAACTCTTTCTAGTGTAGTCTGAAACGTGCTTTCTCCTTCCTGTAATCCAGTTTTTTTATCTTTATTTTTTTGCCCCACTGCGCCACCCGGGATCATAGCTCCCCCGACCAGGGATGGAAGCCGTGCCTGCTGCAGCGGAAGTGCAGTCTTAACCACTGGACTGCCAAGAAAGTCCCTAGTCCAGATTTTCTTGCTTGCCTGCCTTAGCTCACTCTATTCCCTGTTCTTGGAAGGTCTTCGTTTCCTGTTAAAAGTAAAGCTTCTAGAAGGCCTTCCTGATTTACCAGCCAAAGTGCTCTTTCACTGATTCCAGAACACCTAGTAGAATCTTTGGTCGCTTTCTTTATCCTTCCTTACCGGATTGCCTGCCTCTTCTGGACAGCAGTTTGTATTCCCAATACAGTTATCATAGTGACTCAAAACATTTTTTGTTTAATCAAATTAGGGCAGATCACTTAGAAATTCCACCTTAGATACACTGTCCCACAGCCACTCTATCTACTTGTCCATCTCGGGCCATTGGCTTTCCCATGTTACACAAATTTTCCATGTTCTTTCAAAACATTTGAGTATACGCCACATTGAAAATGATTTATGCTCTTGGGATACAGAAAGTAAAAGTGGTAGGAGCACATTTCACGTACTCTGCCAAAGATGCGTTGGACGCTGGAGGCAAATAAATTGGGGATACCGTTTACGAAGGTAACAATATTTCGTTAAAATGTGAAGGCCTACTGGATCACCTATACTTTATTTAGGTTTTGGAATCTCGGTCAGGTACGCTAACCGAAAAGGCTCAGGAGTGGTTACTTGAATACACGCCGCAAACACGTTCTAACGCCTTGAAAATGTTTTTAGATCAGCTGCAGCAGGAGCTGGGCGGACAACTGCCCCTCCCCCCAGCCTAAAGCTGCCCTCCGCCCCGTCCCTTCGCCCGGCCCCCGCGCCGCCGCACTGCATGCTGGGAGTCGTAGTCCCGGTTTGCTTTGCCCGGAGGGATCGAAGGGCATCGGAGTCCAGCTTGCCCTCGCGCTACTAGAGGTCGCGTTCTTCCGCTGCTCCCTTTCGTTCTGTCGGTCGGAGCCTTCCGTGAGCACGGCTGGATTTGTCTGTGCTACCGTCTCTCTTCTGGGTTTCAATAAAGTTTTCCTCTTCCCCTGTACGGAGCTCAAGATGGCGGCCTCTTGGTCGCCCTTGGTTACCCTGCGCTTAGCGCCGAGCCGGCTGAGAGGAAGATGTGTCCGGTGCAGGGCTTGGGCCGCTGCTCTCCCCACTTCGGTCACCGCCCCTGGAAACCCCTTTTGTAAAGGTTAGTGACTGTATCTGGAGTAAGCCGAGACGACTGCTTATGACCGGGGAAGTCTCGGGGCAGTCACCCTCCCTCCTCGAGCTCCCCAAACTGCCTCTTTGGTTCACGGTTTTCGAGAGGTTTCTTCGAGAGGAGTTCCACCATCTCTTGCACCGCTGTTACTGCCTGCTCATGAAGGAGCACTGAGGGAGGTGGCCCAGAGTGACTTTCATTTTGAGGGTTAGATGTCGACCCAAGGTTTGTTCCTTCCCGGCTGTTAAAGTAGAGACCTGTAAACCCAGGTGTGGGGAGTACCTCGCTTGAAGGGATTCAAGTGTGGGGTTGAGGCCTGGGAACTCTTCCAACCTGCCCCATCCCAAGCTCTCCAGGCTGGTGACCCGGGACTGTACCTCTGACATCTGCAGGCCCCGCGGGCTCTCTGGATTGCGGGAATGCAAGTGTACAGACCCCCTCAGATTGAGGGGTCGATTCTTTGTGTTCTTTTCAAGTCCTAGAAGGCTTCAGTGAGGCGTATTTTGTCACCGGGCTTGCATCATTCATTCATTCTTTCAAATTGTTGTTCATGAATGAATGAACCTGTATTTTGAGTAACCAAGGCCACAGGAGTGCTAGTTTTACTATATTCATATACTCCCACTAAATTGCGGGCCACTCAAAGGCAAGGACTGGGTGTCATTGTTTCCTCAGCACTTAGCACAGTGTTTGGCGCCTGATGGGCAGATATATTTTTTGAGTGAATGAATGACGTTATTCTTATTGCTCCCTCATCCACATACTTATGCTTTCCTTTTTTAAAAAAATCTCCAGGAACCCCACCCTTATACATCTTTTTTTTTTCCTTATACATCTTAATAAACTGATTCTCATTGGCAGTTTAGCTAAAACTCTCTCAGTCTTTGATTATTATCATAAATAGAGTTGAAATTAATACTAAAACTGTGATTAAGTCACCTTAGGTTTTACTGTAAAGTTTAGCGTAATCCACTTACTGTATAATGGAATATTTTGGTAGCATAAGGTTTCGATCTTAATATAAACTATTTAAAAAAAATTTTGGAATAGGCTATACAAGCAAATAACACAAAATTCAAAAGGTACAAGAAGGAATTCAGTAAAATGTTGACTTTCTTCCACTCCTGTCCCATAGCCATTTAGTTTTCCTTCCCAGAGGCAACTTCTCATACTTGTTTCTTATGTATTCTTCCAGAGACATTCTGTATATATCCACCATATATATTTATAAATACCTGAATTAAAGAAAAATAGAAGTGGTAATATACTATACACACTGTTCTGGTCCTTTCTTTTTTTTTATGTAGTATATCTTGGCGATCATTCCATATAAATACGTGTAGAACTGCCTCTTTTTTTTGGCTGCCACAAGGCATGTGGGATCTTAGTTCCCCAACCAGGGATTGAATGGGCCCTCCCTGCATTGGAAGCGCAGAGTCTTAACCACTGGACTGCCAGGGAAGACCCTGTACCTCATTTTTTAAATGGTTAAAATAGAATTCCGTTCAATGCCTGTACCATAATTTATGAAAATTAGGATTTAAGGAACATTAGCATAACAACATGAGCCTTAATGTTTGTTCTGGGTCATGCAATATGCTAAGTGCTTATCTTGTTTAATTCCCATTATCCTCATTTGGGGGATGAGGAGCCCAAGGTTGCAGAAGTTATTTGGCTAGTTAAGTGGCAGAATTTTTGTTTTTTGTTTTTTGCGGTATGCTGGCCTCTCACTGTTGTGGCCTCTTCCGTTGCGGAGCACAGGCTCCGGACGCTCAGGCTCAGCAGCCATGGCTCACGGGCCCAGCTGCTCTGCGGCATGTGGGATCTTCCCAGACCGGGGCATGAACCCGTGTCCCCTGCATCGGCAGGCGGACACGCAACCACTGCGCCACTAGGGAAGCCCCAGAATTTGTTTTGAATGTGGATATTTGATGAAAATGCAGTTAGAGGTCAATTTAATTGTAACTAAAGTTGCTCCTTCCCCCTCTTTAAGTAAAAGAAAAATTTAAGTTGAAACGTTATTCAGTATTTAGAGTCTGATTTAAGTTTGTTTTCTGTCGTTTTCTTGATGTTTTGGGGGGGTTATTTACTGTTGACATTTGTTTTATCTCCTTTTTTTCATCTTTTCAAGCCTACTGTTTACTGCAGTGTAATGTGAGGGAAGCACATTACACTTAATGTTAAACAAAAGAAGGAAGTAGATAAAGGAAAGGAAGAGCATGTTCTTTGTTTTTGTGCTTCATTTCTTTCTTTCTTTCTTTTTTTCCTTAATTTATTTACTTATTTGGCTGCATGGGGTCTTGGTTGCAGCATGCGGGATCTAGTTCCTTGACCAGGGATCGAACCCGGGCCCCCTGCATTGGGAATGCGGAGTCTTAGCCACTGGACCACCAGGGAAGTCCCCATCTAAGCTTTAATGCCAGCCTTGGCTCTAAGACATTTTGGAAACTGGAAATGTGAAAACTTTAGGGGTCCTAAAATGGTGTTCATTTATATCACCTAACTTTAAATTCCTTAGGAAGTACAACTTATGAATTCCATTTTGCGATATATGTATTTCCATTAGTCAGATTATTAAACAATTTAAAGTATCAATAAAATTTGGTATCTTAAATAATTTAAGTATATATGTCAATTTTGATATTACTGCTTGTTTTCTTTTAGGTCTAAGTGTATCTTCATTTAATGTAACAGTTATTCAATCTCCAGATAGTCATGGGGAAACATTTTATTAGAAATCAGAGTGGTCATGGTGTGGGTAGAAAATGCCTCGAGATTGCTAATTCAGTTGAAGTCTTGTATTAAGTGTATGGAGGGGGAAAGTGAATGAAATTGGCTCCCAGGCCTTGAATAGCTTACAGTCTTGGGAGATGGAATTACAAGAGCTAATGTTTATTGAGCCCTTTCTGTGTTCCAGGCAGTCGGCTAGCCATTTCTTTCTCTCATAATTTTATCTTCATAAAAACTCTATTATAAAGTTATTTTTAAATTTTTTAAAAAAATTTATTTTTTAATGTTTCTTTTTAAACATTTTATATTGGAATATAGTTGATTTACATTGTTGTGTTAGTTTCAGGTGAAACTGAATCACTTCAGTGATTCAGTAAAGTGATTCAGTTATACATGTACATATATCCATTCTTTTTCAGATTCTTTCCCATTACAGAGTATTGAGTAGAGTTCCCTGTGCTATCTATAAAGGTATTGTCATCTCTATTTTATAAATGACTAAACAGGCATGGCCACTCAAGTGGTATTTGAGCCCAGGCATTTTCCCTCCAGAAGCACAAACTTAACCAACCACTGTGTTCTACTAGCTCTTTACCGTGACAATGAACATTAACACCACCATAATCTAGGCCCATCTGAAGTGTTGTAGGACTACAGAGGAGAAAGCAGCTCTGCTTGGAGAGGGGAGGGCTTTTTAGCAAAAGTGTGGAAGTGAGCTGCACCAGGCCCTTATTGGTGTATGTACAGTCCCTCAGGGGGAGCAGCTAGAGATGAAGCTTGGCAGGTGGGCTGGATTCTGGTTAGAAGAGTCCTGTATAGTATGAAAAGATGTGTAGGCTCAGGGGGATACTGCTGAAGATTTCTTGAGAGAAGTGATCAGGTCCATTTTAGCATGATTATCCCTGTGGCTACCTGAAAAACAGGTCAG
>NW_006772017.1:1215224-1219411 GCF_000442215.2 Lipotes vexillifer
AGGAATGCCTGGATGGGGGAATATTGGAAGCTTGGTGATTATTTAGGAGGAAGTTGTAGTAGTTCAGGGAGAGTGATTTAGGCCCTGAATTACTGCTGTGGTAAAGATGGAGAGCAGGGCAGCAAAGGAGGGAATTCAGAGACCCTGCTTTGGTAAAATTGACAGGATCTGGGGGAGACAAGGAAAGAGAGGAGTTAAGGTCAATTTGGGTTTCCTAGTTTGGGTAATTTAATGGCATCAAATTCCATCTATCAAAGGAAACTAAACAAATGAAAAGTAAGGCCAGAGGCATTTTAGGGGGAGGTTCCATTTCGGATATGTTAAAGTTGAGGTGTTAGTGATAATTCCAGGTAAATAAGTCTACGTAGTTGTAGGAAATATGGGATCTGAGTCTAAGAAAGGAAATATGAGGTGTTGAGAGCCATGAGAATGGAAGAACTAGCCTTGGAATATTTGTAGAATGAAAAGGAGAAAAGGCTAGGGATGAGTTCTTGAGGAAAACTGATGTTTTATGAGCAGCAGGTGACCTCATCAGAGAGCAGTTAGAGAGGTCATAGGGGAAATTGGATAGAAGCCAAGGAAGAGAACGCTTCTAAGTTTTCTAAAACTTAAAATCAGCATATCTACTTTACTTAAGCTAGCCTTAGAAATTAAGTTTCTTTCTTTCTTTCTGTTTTTTTTCTTACTTTTTGGCCACACCGTGTGGCATGTGGGGTCTTAGTTCCCAGACCAGGGATGGAACCCGCACCCCCTGCAGTGGAAGCGCGGAGTCTTAACTGCTGGACCACCAGGGAAGTCCCAGAAATTAAGTTTATTTCATAGAGGGAAGGTAATATGACAGTCACACCTTGTGATTTCTTATCATTGTAGTGTCCTTCTGTATCTCAGTGTTATATTTTTAGATCTCTCTATTAACTGAAGATTCATATTTACCTTTAGTCACAATCTCTTCTTTAGTACATGTACATTGGAGATCTTGATTGGGTATTAATGTGAGTAGAACTCAGCCATATGAGTTGGTATTAGTTATTGGCTGTATAGATGAGTGGTTAAGAAAATGGACTTTGGACTTTTATTACCCAGTTAGATGAACACCCTGTGTGAAACTTCATGTTTCTTGGATTTCCGTTAATGTTTATTATTATATTAGAAAAGAAGGTTCATGCCTGCTCCTGAGACTATTAACTTCATGATAATGGTTTCTTTCAGTCAATTTTTTTTTTTAAGCATAGCACAACTTATTACATGGCATAGCTAGTGCTCAGATGTAGTTCTGGGGTGGAGGGTGGGCAGATGAAATAGGGTGGGTTCAAGAGTAGAACCCATTAGAAAGGAACTTTAGAAGTCCAGAGATGGATTATCGATCTACTGTAGATTTGCACTGTGTTATATCTCAAGAGCTTCATTCTGTTTGTTTAAGTAAATGATGAATATTTAAATTGGTTTAACTATTTTAAAAAAATTAACTTTTTTTTTGGCTGCGTCTGGTCTTAGTTGCACCAAGTGGGCTTCTTTCTGTTTGCAGCATGCGGGCTTAGCTGCCTTGCGGCATGTGGGATCTTAGTTGCCCGACCAGGCATCTAACCGGTGTCCCCTGAATTGCAAGATGGATTCTTAACCACTTAAGTCCTGGTTTTACCTATTTTGGATTTGCCTTTTCACAAAAGTACCACAGAAATAATAGATGTCAAGGGCCCAGTGCAATAATACGCTCTATAAATTCTGACAGAAGGTCATGTAGCCTCAGCTTGACTATATCTAATACTGTTTCCCTAGGCCACTCATATTTTTTTCTTACTTGTGACTAAGATTTGTTCTAATTTCTCTTTTAAGAGTCTTTTGAATATGTCTGTTCTTCCTGCTGTGTTTTGTCTTTCTTGCCTAGGGTCCTCTGTTGAGGTCCCATTTTTATGTGTACCCTGCTGGAGGTACCTCATACTTTAATCTCCAAAATCTTTTTTCATAACCTTCTTTCACTGTCCTACTTGTCCTTCTTATTTCTTCTCTCTGTTCAGCTCATCCTAGAAGATACTTTTCAACACATTATCTATCCATATTCTTGACCAGGTGTGCCAGTTTTCAACAATTTTTAAAGCCTGAACATGCAGTTCTTAGTGTAGTCACTTCAAAGCTTCATAATGCAATTTATATCTTAAATGTAATTCCTGTAGATTCCATTTAAAAATTCTTATTTATATATTTGTGTAAAAAATTTTTAAATAAATGAACATAACAAATAGATGTTATTTTTCTTTATTGTTTGAAAGAAAATAGACCCCTTAGTTCTCATTATTAAATAGTGTTTGAAAAGGGTGACTATTAAGGAGTTACTCAGTATGCTAGGCCATGCCTGTAATTACTTCAGAATAGCTTTATTCAGATTTTTAGGCAGTATTTTACTGATTTGTTATGAAATTTAAGTACTGTTTTTTTTCTTTTGTAAAGTTACACACATTGGCACATTTAAGATTAGCTTCGAAAGGAAAAGAATGATAACTGGCAAGCATTTAGTTTTAATTTTCATAATTTTTCTATTTAAATCAGAAGCACCCTTTTAAAGCCCCTAAATCATCCTTTTATAAATAAAGTAATTGCATTCCTTGATGATGGCTTATGTTGTTTTTTTAAAGAAAGAGTTTAATTAAGATTTGATTTTCTTCTATTCTGCACTTTGTTTATTCATCACTGAATCAAACATAGGTGTTTAATGTCACTGGTAAATCTGACTTTTTGGGTCATTGATGACCATTGCAGTTTTCGAAAAAAGCAGCTATTTCTCTTTGGAGTATGAATAGAACATAATAGAGCATAAACGGGCTGCCTGTGACCTTAGCATGGGCTTCTGTCATTGTAGGAGAACATTTCTGGTCAGTGGCCACTGTTTACAGTTTGTTAAAATCAACACAAATGTACAAAACACTCATGAATAATTGTGAACACAGTATTTGAATGGATGTTTAATAAATATGCATTAAAAATATAATTACAGTAATGAAGTTACAGCTGAAATTTTAATCCAGCCCTTTAGAAATATTAAACGTGCTTTTCCTGATTGTGCATTTTTCGCACAGCAGTTGGGTAAACATTTTAAACTGGAAATCTAAATTCCTTATATAGTTTTGATTTCATTTAACTAAGCGTGTGTTCTTTTTTGGCAACAGTCTTCTTTCTCTTTGTGAAGAAGTGAAGCTCATTTTATTCCATAACTGTTACTTAGAAGAATTTTGATCACTTCTGTCATAGGACTAATGAACATATGGGATACCAGATGAATAATAAAATGTGACCTGGAAAGATTAGATTGTGATTTTGGTTTCATCCTATGGTACTGGATCAATCGTTTAATTTGGTATTTCTTTTTTCTCATCTGTAGAATGGGATTAGTCATCCTAACTCTGCCTTCCTCACATGTCATCTATGAGGCTCAGATAAGTTATTATATAATACGAGAAAGTCCTTTGAAAATTATAAGAAATGTTATATAAATGTAGGGCTATGCTGGGAGTAATTGAAATATTAATATCGAATTAGAGGTGGTGGATTCCAGTCAGTGAATAGGAATGGGATGAACTCAACTCTATGTATAATTACTAAAACCATTTTGATTTTCGGGGAGACTAACTTATATTAACAATGGCAAAGGGCTCAGTCTGATTTCAGTGCTTTGAATTCTAGAAAATGAAGTTTTGATTTTTCTAAGATTGTGCAGAGGGCCTCTATAGATAACCAGGGATGGTTATTGTTATCCTGGACTTAACTACCTTTCCTCTGGATATTCTGAATATCTAGAGGGTCTTAGAAAATATGAGCTGCTGCTTTCGTCATGATGTTTCAAAGAAGGCTATTGAAATTTGATTTATAGTATGCAGGTAAGTCACTAAGGTAAATTATCTTAATTTAGTAAGATACTGCTTATGAATACTGTTTTCAGAGGAACTCAAGTTGTTAATTATTTGCTGTGCAGCAAGATATGAAGATAATATTTCATGGGATCATAGAATAATAGAGCTGAAGAGGAACTCTGGGTTATGTAGTTAAATGTCAGGTGGGAAGGTAGTTTCTGCCTTTATTGTTTCTTTTTGAGGCATCCTGTTCATTTTTGTATAGCCCTAACTGATAGAAAATTCGTTAAGTAGAATTCTTCAAGTAGAGCTTTTCTGTAACTTCTCATTCATCTTGACTCTTTC
>NW_006772017.1:1219487-1226484 GCF_000442215.2 Lipotes vexillifer
GGCACAACTTTAACTCTAGTTCTCGTGCGCTTATGACAGTTTTTTAAGTATATCTTATTCATTTATATAGTCATTTATTCATTTCTCATATTATTGGTTGCCTCCTTGTCCCAATTCCATTTGACAACCTTTAAAACATTAAAGACATATTTCTCCCATTCATCCGTTCATTCATTCCCCAAATATTTCTTGGTGCCATCTGTATGCTAGACACAGAGTGCTGGGATGTTGTTACTCTCTCCTCAATGTCAACTGTCTCTTGTCTTATCAGTCAGATCTTATAACATGATTTCTAGATCCTTGAACTACTTCCCTTCTTGAGATTACAGTCTGCTTTCTGAATGTCACTCTGAAAATGTGGCCCATATATCTCAATATATTCCTTCGGACATGTCTGGCCAGAGCAGTATTTTAAGTTACCTTTTCTGTGTCCTGTTGCATTAAGTTGGTGGCCAGGTCATATTCATGTCTCACCTTAAGACTCCTAGGGCTATTATAAGACAGGTCTCTTTTGTTTGTATTTGATTAGTTATTTTTTCTATTAAAAATAAATTATTTTTATTATAAAAATACTATATGTGCATAGTAGAAAATACAGGAAAGATAATTACTGTTAACTTCATTTTTATTTTTTAAGCATACTTATTAAAGTATAAGATTCATTTAGTGAAGTACGCAAGTAAGTGTAAAGCCTACTGAATTTTCTTTTTTTTTTTTTTTTAGCCTACTGAATTTTCATAAAGAGAATAGATTTGTGTAAATACAACCTAAATCAAGAAATAGAACATTTGTAGTACTCAGAGGCTCCCATTGTGCACCCTCCAAATCACTAGCTTTTTACTCCCAATGGCAATCAACATCCTGATTTATGTTACTATTGATTTATTCTTTCATCTCTTCTTTTTTCTTTTTTTAAAAAATTAATTAGTTAATTTATTTTTGGCTGCGTTGGTTCTTCGTTGCTGCACGCAGGCGTTCTCTAGTTGTGGTGAGCGGGGATTACTCTTTGTTGTGGTGCGCGGTCTTCTCATTGCGGTGGCTTCTCTTGTTGCAGAGCACAGGCTCTAGGTGCACGGGCTTCAGTAGTTGTGGCATGCGGGCTCAGTAGTTGTGGCATGCGGGCTTAGTAGTTGTGGCTTGCAGGCTGTAGAGTACAGGCTCAGTAGTTGTGGTGCACGGGCTTAGTCGCTCCATTATCCTTTCATCTCTTGATGGACACTTGAGTTGTTTTCATGTCGTGGCTATTTAAATAATGCTGCAATGAACATGGGGGTGCAGATATTTTTTTGAGATAGTGATTTTGTTTCCTTCAGATAAATACTCATAGGTGAAATTGTTGGATTCTATTTCTTAATGAATTATGCCAGATTTATAGATTGCAAATATTTTCTGTCATTCTGTGTGTTGTATTTTCACCTTCTTGATAATGTCCCTTTTTTAAAAAAAAAAATTATTTATTTGGCTGTGCCAGGTCTTAGTTGCAGCATGAGGGCTCCTAGTAGCAGCATGTGGGATCTAGTTCCCTAACTGGGGATTGAACATAGGCCCCCTGCATTGGGAGCATGGAGTCTTAACCATTGGACCACTAGGGAAGTCCCAATAATGTCCTTTGATATACAAAAGTTTTAATTTTGATGAAGTCCAATTTATTTTTTCTTTGGCTGCTTTTGGTGTCATAGCTAAGAAATCATTGCCTAATCCAAGGTCATGAAGATTTACAATTGTGCTTTCTTTTAAGCATTTTAAAGTTTTAGCTCTTACAGTTATGTTTTTGATCCATTCCTACTGGGGTTTAATTGGAAGTCCTTAAGTCTGAGTTTCACAGGCGATTGTGATGTCCAGACAGGATTGGATTTAGAAAGTCCACACCTGTTAAGAGAGATCAGGGATTGGCAACCCTTTTCTGTAAACATTCAGATAATACTTTTGTCCTTGCCTGCCATGGTCTCTGTTACAACTTTAGCTGACCCTCCATATTTGTGAGTTTGGCATCTGTGGATATAGCGGGACAACTATTCATTGTACTGCACCATTTTATATAAGGGACTTGAGCATTTGTGGATTTTGGTATATGCAGGAGGTCCTGGAACCAATCCCCTGCAGATACTGAGGGACAACTGTACTCAACTCTGGTGTTGTAGTGTGTAAACAGCCAGAGATAGTAGACTAATGTGCATGGCCGATTTGGCCTGCAGGCTGCTGTAGTTTGCAGACCACTGGACTAGGTAAATATTCATGTATACTTAATTTTTTGGTTTGAAATTTTTTATATATTTACATTTTAAAACCATCTGGAAAGTATTTTGGTATGCGGTATGAGGGGATAATCTAAATTAATTTTTCTGTTGTCTTCAGTTGTCCAGATGTCACTTGTTGAATGATCTCTTGGCTCCCATTGCTTAATTCGTTTATTCAACAAATATTTATTGTGTGCCCATCATATGCCAGGCATTGTAGGTGCTAGGTATACAGTGAATTAAATAGGCATGGTACCTTCCCTCTTGTGGCTTGCAGCCTAGTTGAGAGAGACAGACATAAAATAAATAACAAATAGATAATTACAAGTTGGGTGATAAAAGAAAAGAACAGTGATAATATTTGGTATGCCTCCCTCTTTTATTATATATTAAATTATTCCCTGAAGACTTCCTTTTAGAATATCTATTCTATTCATTGATCTTTTGCTCATAGTGTTTTATATTTATTTTCTCATCTGGTAGTCAAGATCCCCCTCATTACTTTGCATCTTCATGATTTTCTAAGGATTTTGGATTCGGATTTTCGTGGAACTGTATTTAATCTGCAAATTAATTTGTGAAGAACTGACAATATTATAATGTTGTGCATTTCTTTTCAATAACACTGTGTCCAGTCTCCCAAATTTTCATTTACGCCTTTGAGAAAGATTTTAGTTTTCTTCACATAGATCTTACAAATTGATTGTTACTATGACTCTTCTTTATTCTAGACTTTTTATCTTAATTGTAAGTGGGATCTGTTTTTTTTTTTTTTCTGTTGTATTTCCAACAGGTCATTGCTAATATGTCAGAAAGATAAAGCCATTAAAATGTTTTCCAGTATTCTCCTTTGCTTAAGAGGGGGTATAATTAAGCCACTGAGTTCTTTAAAATTCATAAGTGGCTTCCTGGAAACTTCAGGATTAAATTCAAACTGCTTATCGTTGTAAGGCCCTGTGTCACCTGGTTCCTTTATATTTTTCTAGTAGCCCAACTCTTGCCCCCTCTGCCTTTCACTTTATATCTCAATACTGAAGTTGTTTCATTTTCTTCAGTGTACTATCCTCTCATATTTTAGAGCCTTCTCCCAGCTTAATGCATTTCCTTCCCTTCCATCCATTTTTCCCTGGCTAACTCCTGTTTGTCCTTTTGCTCTCAATTGAAACATCATTTCCTCTGAGTACCCTCATCTCCTTAAGCTAGGTTACTAGCTTTGGCTCTGTGATCTCATAGCATCCTCCTCTTCCCTTTACTTCATACCACACTTTGTTACAGTTGTTTATCTGCTTGTTTATATCTCCCCCAGTGCCCTGTTAGTATTTTGAGTGCAGTTACAGTGTCTGTCTAGCTAGCTGTGTTTGAAGTTTTTAGTACAGAGCTTTACACTCTATAGCTGCTTTATAATTTGTGGAATTAGTTGTTGCTTATTCAGTTTTTCTATTTAATAGGTTTTCAAATGATTCTTTTCAGTATAATTAAGTTTTTGAACCTAATTGCACCTGTTGGTACTTTTATCCCATTGTGTAGCACGGCTACATCATCTTGATTGTGATACAGCACTGATTTGTCTCCTAACTTTGTGTCATCTTTGTAATTGAGGGCTAAGTCTTCATTTAGTGCCAGATTTTGTTCTCAAAGCTCAAAAGGTGTACATAAATCTAGTTAGTCAAAATTCTTAAAAGCCAGCTATGTAAAATGTAAGGGCTTTTAGATTTATATGGAAAGGAATTTCTTTCCTCTAACACTTCAACTTTGGGCTTTTAGTAAAAAAGCTGCTGACTCACAGACAGAAAACAAACTTACGGTTACCAAAGGGGAAAGGCGGGAGGAGGGATAAATCAGGAGTTTGGGATTAACAGATACACACTACTATATATAAAATAAACGAGGACGTACTATATAGCACAGGGAATTGTATTCAATATCTTGTAATAGCCTATAATGGAAAAGAATCTGAAAAAAGAATATGTATATGTGTAACTGAATCACTTTGCTGTACAGCTGAAACTAACACAGCATTGTAAATCAGCTATATTTCAATTTAAAAAAAATCTGCTGCTGCTGCTGCTACCTGCCTCTGCCGTTTATTAGCAGAGGCAGGTTGAGCCCAGAGTGCAGGCAGGGCAGAGCTCTAGCTGGGCCTGAGTAGGATGGAGACCCAGGAGGGGTGGATTGTTGGTTGCTCCAGGAGGCTTGAGTACTTCAAATTAGAGGGCCTGAGAGAGGTTTGTGTTTTTTTCTGTTGCCTGGCTATGATAAATGGGAGCACAATCTTCACTTGTCTGTAGTGTTATGGTGATTTTAATGAGGGCAATATCCTGGTGGTAGTTTGGGGTCACTTAGCTTGAGATCCTATCTTGCCTATTCACTTAAATTTTCTAACATTTTGTGGTGTTTTAGTTTCTTCATTTATAAGAAATAACAATATCTACCTTAGATTTTTTGGGAGAAGATAATGTATAGAATACCTTTCAGAATTCTATCACTCATAAATTTTCAGATGAATCCAAGGTGTGTAAAGAAAACCTTAAGTTGTTAAATGAACCTAAAGCATATAACTTTTCTGGGTTACATGGATACCTCTTGTAATCTGTTAGTTTTGTATAACATCCTTAATTCTACTGAAGTAAACACATGTAATGCCTTGAAGTAGTCAAGACTCATCACAAATTGTATTGAATATTTCTGAACATACAACCGTCTAGAAAGGAATAATGCAAAAAGATAGTTTTCTTTACCTTGAAAACTCTTTAAATTTGTATGGTCATGTGCTATCTTGTATATCTTCAATTCTTTCCTTTAATCAGGATACTTTTGAGCTGAGAAATCTTTACAGAATGTTTTTGAGCTGAACCCTACTTTATTGACAAGTTATATGTAAAACTTCTGCACATTAAACTACATCTCTACTGATTTTGAGTATGAAGTTGGAGACGGATTCTCAAAAAATATTTAATTTCAGGTATTAAAACAAAAAAACCTTAAGGGTGAAGCAAACCTTTAAAATAACATTTCTGAAAGGAAAATGCTTACTTTTTGTTGAAATAGTCTGGTCCACCATTTTTTTTTTTTTTCTGTGGTACGCGGGGCTCTCACCGCTGTGGCCTCTCCCGCTGCGGAGCACAGGCTCCGGACGCGCAGGCCCAGCGGCCATGGCTCACGGGCCCAACCGCTCTGCGGCATGTGGGATCCTCCTGGACCGGGGCACGAACCCGTGTCCCCTGCATCGGCAGGCGGACTCTCAACCACTGCGCCACCAGGGAAGCCCCTGGTCCACCATTTTGCTTAAGTCTCTAAAGAATATCTCTAAGACTTTCTTAACTATCTACCTTTGTGTAGAATTTGAAATTCCATTCCAATTTAAAGCACCAAAGAACACAGAGACCACACATCCCCTTTGTTGTTATTTCTCAGCTCTATGGAGACAGTGGCAACACAGTTAAGCTTTATGACATATGTTTTAGTCAGGGTTCTCCAGAGAGACAGAACCAATAAGATGTATATACATTTAGAAAGAGATTTATTATAAGGAATCAGCTCATGCAATTATGGAGGTTGACAAGTCCCAAGATCTACAGTCAGCAAGCTGGAGACCCAGAGACCCAGGAGAGTTGGTAGTGTAATTCCAGTCTGAGTCCGAAGGCCTGAGAACCAGGAGAGCCCATAGTGTAGTTCTAGTCCAAAGACTGGCAGGCTTAAGACCCATGAAGAACTGATGTTTCAGTTTGAGTCCAAAGGCAGGAGAAAACCAATGTTCCAGCTTAAAGGCAGTCAGGCAGAAGGAGTTCCCTCTTACTAAGGGGAAGGTCAGCCTTCTGTTCAGGGCTTCAGGTAATTGGATGAGGCCCACCCACATAAGGGAGAACAGTCTACTCAGTCTTCTGTTTCAGGTGTTAACCTCATCAGAAACACCCTCACAGACACATCCAGAATAATGTTTGACTAAATGTATAGGCACTCGATGGCCCAGTCAAGTTGCCAAATAAAATTAACTATCACAACATATGTCAAGATTATTGTTGTCCTCAGTGTGTGAGCAGCATTTCCCCTCATGTTCTTAAGGTGCTTGCAGCAGTCCAGCTATCTTAATTTCACAGATAAAAGTACAAAGTCGGGAAGGAATGAGTTTCTGTCCTGGTCTCCTTTTGAAGAGTATCAGGAGAAACTTTGGTAGAAGCTGACTTCCTCTTAGGTATCATTGGCTAGGATGGTGATCATGTGCCCAAGCTGCCATGATCCAGAGTCAAAATAGTGGAGTCAGGAGATAAATCTGGAGGGTATGACTCCAGAGCCCATGCTGCTTCCACTATAACATCCTGCCTCCCTGGTGGACCTGTAGGTACAAATGCTGGCTCTGCCACTACCTAGCTATGGGAACATGGACAGGTTACTTACTTAGTCCCTCCGTGCCTTAGTGTCTTCACCTTTAAGGTAGGAATATGTTAGTACCTACATCATAGGGTGGTTGTGAAGATTAAATGAATGAAGGTATGTAAAGTACTTAGAAAAGTACCTGGCACTTAGTGAGTACCCACTAAAGGTTAGCAGTTGTTGCTGCTGTCGTTATTAACTATATGATCTTGGTCAGTTTACTTAACCTGCAACTTGCAGTGCTAACTCTCTGGTCCAAATCATAGACATCTCCGAACTGTACTATTGTTAAGAGTTTCCTAACTAGTCTCTCTGCTTCCACTTAAACAAAAATTTATATATATATGTATTATATATATATATATATATATATATATATATATATATAT
>NW_006772017.1:1226494-1286524 GCF_000442215.2 Lipotes vexillifer
TATATATATATATATATATATATATATATATATATATATATGTATGTATGTATAATAGTTTTATTGAATACCATACAATATAAAAATATATACATATATAAAAATATATGTATATTATATATAATATGTAATAGCATTATTGAATATCATACTATTCCTCCATTTCTGCTTTCCTTTTGAATTTCTATTATCTTATTTTCTACAAACGGATTAATCTTTTAAAAAACAGATTGTGGCACACCCCTGATCAAAACCTTCTACTTGGTCTTAATCCTATCACATTCACACTATTTACCGTGGCTTACAAGACCCTACATGATCTGGTCCTTCCTCTCCTTTCCAACTTCACCTTGTAACATACTCCACCTTGTTCATTTAAATCAGCCACGTAGACTTTCTTTTCTTTCTTTGAAAACGTGAAGCTTATTTCCATTTTCACTTTAGGGTTTTTGCCAGAGCTCTTCACTCTGCCTGGGAAGTTCTCCCAGATCTTCCTCAGGGCTGACTCCTTTGGGCATTCAGGTGTCAACTTATGTCACTTCCACAGGGAAGCTTTTCCTCATAATCTATAGGAGTCCTCAATCATTCCCTAGCATAGTGCTTCTCAGTCTTCAGTGTGCATATGAAACACCTATGTATTTTGTTAAAAATGCAAATTTTGATTCAGACCCCTAGGGTAGGGCCTGAGATTCTGTACTTCTTTTGAGCTCCCTGGGGACTCCATGCTGTTGGTCAGAGGTCCTAGGATATCGCTCTTTTATTTTCACCAGCATACTGATTATTATGTGATCTGTTGTTGCTCTTTATTTAATTTTTTGTCTCTCTTCCCCTTGACTGGAGGGAAGGCTCCATAAGGAAAGAAATTTGTTTTTAATTGTTGTTTCACCAGTGGCATGAATAGTGCCTGAGCTATAGTTCTCAAGAAACCTGAGTGCATGAATCAATGAACAGATTTATCCATGGATTTTTATTTTAATTATTATTTTTTAACATCTTTATTGGAGTATAATTGCTTCACAATGGTGTGTTAGTTTCTGCTTTACAACAAAGTGAATCAGCCATATGCATACATATATCCCCATGTCTCCTCCCTCTTGTGTCTCCCTCCCACCCTCCCTACCCCATCCCTCTAGGTGGTCACAAAGCACTGCATGGAACTGATCTCCCTGGCTATCTGTTTTACATTTGGTAGTATATATAAGTCCATATCCATGGATTTTAAAGTTATTTGTATAATAGGATTATTGTGAGGAGTAAAACAAGTAATTATGTTAAGTTACTTAACCTAGTCCCTGGCACACAGTAGGTGCTCAATAAATGTGAGCTGCTATTAATAGAATTTCCTTCTAAAACTGTTTTGACAATTATTTTTAAAACAGTGGTTCTTAATCAGTTTTTGTTCACTTGTTTGAAAATCTGAAGGAGTCTGTAGTATATTTAGAGATCTTACCTCAGAAGAAATGCAAAAACATACACACACAATTTTCTTTTAATTTCAGAGGGCTCTCAGACCATCCCCCCATTCCCTGCCAGTTGACTTGTCATGGACCCCAAGTCAAGACCTTGTTTAAAAAAAAACAACCTACGTGTATATAACAATTCTTGTTAGGGCTGTTAGTGACAATTTGCCTTTTTCTAATTTCTTTTATAATTGTTGCTGTTGAATTGCCTCTTCTTTCTGTGTTATAGGTTACCATGTGCCATTAAGAAGAGCATAAATATGGTTTATTATATTACTTATTATTTTTTTAAAAATATTTATTTATTTATTTGGCTGTGCCGGGTCTTAGCTGTGGCACACGGGATCTTCATTGCGGCATGTGGGATCTTTTAGTTGTGGCATGCAGGATCTTAGTTGCAGCATGCGGGATCTAGTTCCCTGAATAGGGATCGAACCTGGGCCCCCTGCACTGAGAGCAAGGAGTCTTAACTACTGGACCACCAGAGAAGTCCCTATTATATTACTTATTAATGCCATGAGATTGTTTAAGTGGAACATATTAGCATAGACTGTAATACTGCAGAACTTCAGAAGAATTTTTTTGTTCTAAACCTCTGTCTTCAGATGAAAACTTAAATATTGGGGGAAATCGCTTCTTCCCTGCCAATAGCACCCCCACAAACAGACAAACATAGTGTATATCCCTGAAACTTGCCAAACTAACTGTAAGAAGCGTGCCAAGCATTAAACCCACAGTGACACAGACAAGAAGGGCAAGGACTCTCTGAATGCCCAGGGAAAGCGGTCTTATGACAGGAAGCAGACTAAGCTGCTTTTCTGGAAAAAAGGCTAAAACTACAAATGGAGATTGTGCTGAGGCTTGAATGCATTGAGCCTAGAAAGTGCTGCAGAGTTAGAGAGTGCTGACTGTTAAGACCAGCAAGCATTTTGAACTGGGAGGAGATAAGAGAAAGGGCTAAGGACTCCAGTTCTAAACTTCATCTTTTGTTTTATTGTGAAGACAATAAAATCTGGAGGTTATGTTCACTTCAAAAAAAAGTTGAAGCAGGGGGAATTGAAGTAATAACAAATACACTCAGAGCCTGCGGAAACTCATTTATTTTCCTTGGGGAGAAAAATTGAAGTAATTGTTAAAATACTATCTAGAAAGTTAAAATAGCTTATTCAGATGCTAAGACATCATGATATTGAGTAAATCTTATAACAAGTGGGCTATGGAGTGTAGTGGGATCTTCCTTAAACTTCGTTTAGGAGAAAGTAATGAAATAAGGTACAAAATTGAGGTATTAGAACAGCACAGACTTTTTGTGCCTCTAAAATCTTCCATTTATGTTTGTAGATTAGTTTGTGGATCTTCAGAATGGCATTTTCCCACTGTCCATTTGGAGTACAATAAGACAAATTAATACAAATCAAAATAATATGGCAGCAGCATCACATAATTTGTGTACACTGATGCAGTAACAGATTTAATTTAGTGCAGCTTTTGAGAACTCTTTTGTGATTCAATTTGTACAGCTGCTGTCCAGGCCTAAGCTGGCCAATCTCTCAGCCTTGAGTGTCTTGCCTGACTGATTCTCTCTTTCTTTTTCTTTTTAAAAAGACTGATATTTTTTAGAGCAGTTTAGGTTCACAGCAAAATTCAGAGGAAGGTTAAAGAGATTTCCCATATACCTCCTGCCCCCCACATGTCCCCTGTTATCAATACTCCTCAATTATCAACATCCCATACCAGAGAGGTACATTTGTTACAGTCGATGAACCTACATTGACACAGCATCATCGTCCAAAGTCCGTAGTTTACAATGGGGTTCTTGGTGTAGTACATTCTACGAATATGGGCAAACGTACAATGACAAATAGGCACGTTATAGTATATTTTAGGGTATTTTCACTACTCTAAAAATCCTCTGTGCTCTGCCTATTCACACCTTCTTCCTACCTACCCCCTCCCTTTGTTTGCTACTGATCTTTTTACTGTCAATAGTTTTGCCTTTTCCATAATGTCATATCATTAGAATATAGGACCTTACAGTATGTAGCTTTTTCAAATTGGTCTTTCACTTAGTTATGTGCGTTTAAGTTTTTTCCATGTGTTTTCATGGTTTGATAGACTCATTTCTTTTTAGTGCTGAATAATATAACATTGTCTGGATGTACCGGTTTATTTATCCATTCTCCTACTGAAGGACATCTTTGTTGCTTCCAAGTTTTGACAATTATGAATAAAGCTGCTATAAATATGTGTGTGCAGGTTTTTTTGTGGACATAAATTTCCAGCTTCTTTGGGTAAATACCAAGGATAATGATTGTTGGATTGTATGGTAAGAGTATGTTTAGTTTTGTAAGAAACCGCCAAACTGTCTTCTAAAGTGGCTGTACCATTTTGCATTCTCACCAGGAAAGAGAGGTCCTGTTGTTCCACATACTGGGCAGCATTTGTCAGTGTTCTGAATTTTGGCCATTCTAATAGGTGTGTAGTGGTATCTCATTTTTTTTTTTTGGCCATGTCACATAGCTTGCATTCCCTGACCAGGGATTGTGAAAGTGCCAAGTCCTAACCGCTGACCACCAGGGAATTCCTTCTCATTGTCCTTTTAATTTGCATTTCCCTGATGACATGATGTAGAGATCTTTTCATATGCTTCTTTGTCATCTGTATATCTTCTCTGGTGTGGTTTCTGTTAAAGTCTTTGGCCCAGTTTTTTTTTTTTTTTAATTTATTTTATTTTAGTTTTATTTTTGGCTGCGTTGGGTCTTCGTTGCTGCGTGTGGGCTTTCTTTAGTTGCAGCAACCAGGGGCTACTCTTCGTTGTGGTGCGCGGGCTTCTCATTGCAGTGGCTTCTCTTGTTGTGGAGCATGCGCTCTAGGCACATGGGCTTCAGTAGTTGTGGCACGTGGGCTGAGTAGTTGTGGCTCGCGGGCTCTAGAGCACAGGTTCAGTAGTTGTGATGCACGGGCTTAGTTGCTCTGTGGCATGTGGGATCTTCCCAGAGCAGGGCTCGAACCTGTGTCCCCTGCATTGGCAGGCAGATTCTTAACCACTGCGCCACCAGGGAAGTCCCGTTTGGCCCAGTTTTTAATCAGATTGTTTATTTTCTTGATGTGAGTTTTTAGAGTTCTTTGTATATTTTGGATAATAGTCCTTTATGAGATGGGTCTTTTGCAAATATTTTCTCCCAGTCTGTGGTTTGTCTTTTGAGATCATGGCATTGTCTTTTGCAGAACTGAAGTTTTTAATTTAATGAAGTCTAGCTTATCAATGATTTCTTTCATGGATTGTGCCTTTGGTGTTGTATCTAAAAAGTCAAAGCTATACCCAAGCTCATCTAGGTTTCTCCTATGTCTCCTGTTTTCTCCTATGTTACCTTCTAGGAGTTTTATAGTTTTTTCTTTTACATTTAGATCTATGATGCATTTTGAGTTAATTTTTGTGTAGGGTTTAAGGTCTGTGTCTAGATTCATTTTTTTTGCATGTGGATGTCCAGTTGTCCCAGCATCATTTGTTGAAAAGACTTATCTTTGCTCCATTGTATTGCCATTGCTCCTTTGTCAAAGATCAATTGGCTATATTTATGTGGGCCTACTTCTGGACTCTATTATGTTCCATTGATCTATTTGTCTATTCTTTTGGCAATACCACACTGTCCTGATTATTGTAGCTTTATAGTAGGTCTTAAAGTTGAGTAGTGTCAGTCCTCCAATTTTGTTTTTCTCCTTCAGTATTGTGTTGGTTTTTCTGAGTCTTTTGCTTCTTCATTTAAACTTGAGAATTATTTTGTCAGTATCCACAAAATAACTTGCTAGGATTTTAATTGGGATTCCTTTGAATCTATAGATCAAGTTAGGAAGAACTGACATTTTGACAATATTGAGTCTTCCTATACGTGAACATGGAATATCTCTCCATTTTTAAGTTCTTTGATTTTGTTCATCACAGTTTTGTGGTTTTGTTCATATAGATCTTGTACATATTTTGTTAGATTTACACCGAAGTATTTCAATTTTGGGGGGTGCTAATGTAAATGGTATTGTGTTTTTAAAAATATTTATTTATTTATTTATTTATTTATTTATTTATTTTGGTTGTGCCAGGTCTTAGTTGCAGCATGCAGGATCCTTTGTTATGGCATGTGAGATCTTTAGTTGTGGCATGCGATCTCATAGTTGTGGCATGCGGGCTTCTTAGTTGTAGCATGCGGACTTCTTAGTTGCAGCATGCAGACTCTTAGTTGCAGCATGTGGACTTCTTAGTTGTGGCATGTGGACTTCTTAGTTGTGGCATGTGCACTCTTAGTTGCGGCATGCATGCAGGATCTAGTTCCCCTACAAGGGATCGAACCTGGGCCTCCTGTATTGGGAGCACAGTCTTACCCACTGGACCATCAGGGAAGTCCTGGTATTGTTTTTTTAATTTCACATTCTACTTGTTCATTGCAGGCATATATGAAAGCAATTGACTTTTGTATATTAACCTTGTATCCTTACTATAATTACTTGTTAGTCCCAGGAGTTATTTTATTGATTCTTTTGTATTTTCTGTATAGATGACCATGTCATTTGGGAACAGACCATTTTATATCTTCCTTCTCAATCTGTATACCTTTTATTTCCTTTGCTTGTCTTATGGATTTATCTAGTACTATGTTGATAAGGAGTGAGGAGTGCCTTGTTCTTGATCTTAGTGGGAAACATCTAGTTTCTTACCATTAAGTATGATGTTCGCTGTAGGTTTTTTTGTAGGTATTCTTTATCAAGATGAGGAGGTTCCCTCTATTCCTAGTTTACTGAGAGTTTTTATCATGAATGTGTATAAGTTTTTTCAGATGCTTTTTCTGCATTTATTGATCTGATCATGTGATTTTTCTTCTTTAGTCTGTTGATATGATGGATTACATTAATTCATTTAAAAATGTTGAACCAGGGACTTCCCTGGTGGTCCAGTGGTTAAGACTCCATGCTTCCACTGTAGAGGGCATGGATTCGATCCCTGGTCAGGGAACTAAGATCCTGCATGCCACACGGCACAGCCAAAAAAAAAAAGGTTGAACCAGCCTTGCATTCCTGGAATAATTCTCACTTGTTTATAGTGTGTAATTCTTTTTATACATTGTTGGATTTGATTTGGTAGTATTTTGTTAGGGATTTTTGCATCTATGTTCACGAGAGATATTGGTGTAGTTTTCTTTTCTTGTAATGTCTTTGTCTTATTTTGGTATTAGGGAAATGCTGGCCTCATAGAATGAGTTAGGAAGTATTCCTTCTGCTTCTAATCCTCTGAAAGAGGTTGTAGAGAATTAGTATAATTCTTTAAATGTTTGGTAGAATTCACCACTGAACCCACCTGTGCCTGATGCTTTCTATTTTGGAAGACTATTAATTATTGGTTCAGTTTCTTTAATAGATGCAGGCCTATTTAGATTGTCTGTTTCTTCTTGTGTGAATTTTGGCTGATTGTGTCTTTCAAGGAATTTGTCCATTTCACCTAGGTTCTCAGATTTATGGGTTGAGTCGTTCATAGTATTCCTTTATTATCCTTTTAATGTCTATGGGATTTATAGTGATATCCCTCTTTCATTTCTGATATTAGCAATTTGTGTCCTCTCTCCTTTTTCCTTGTTAGCCTGGCTAGAGGCTTATCAATTTTATTGATCTTTTCAAAGAGCCAGTGTTTGGTTTCATTGATTTTCTCTGTTGATTTCCTGTTTTCAGTTCCACTGATTTCTGCTCTTATTTCTTTTCTTCTGCTTACTTTGGATTTAATTTTCTTTTTCTAGTTTCTTAAGGTGGAAACTTAGATGATTGATTTTAGATCTTTCTTCTTTCTAATATATGCATTCATTGCTATAAATTTCCCTTTTTTTTTTTTTTTTTTTTGTGGTACATGGGCCTCTCACTGTTGTGGCCTCTCCCGCTGCGGAGCACAGGCTCTGGACACGCAGGCTCAGCGGCCGTGGCTCACGGGCCCAGCCGCTCCGCGGCACGTGGGATCTTCCCAGGCTGGGGCACGAACCCGTGTCCCCTGCATCGGCAGGCGGACTCTCAACCACTGCGCCACCAGGGAAGCCCTAAATTCCCCTTTAATCACTGCTTTTGCTGCATCCCACAAATTTTGATAAATTGTGCTTCCATTTTCATTTAACTCGAAGAATTTTTACATTTATCTTGAGGTTTCTTCATTGACCCCTATGTTATTTAGAAGTGTGTTGTTTCGTCTCTGCATATTTTATTTTATTTTTAAATTAAAAAAATTTTTTTTGGCTGCATTGGGTCTTCATTGCCGTGCGTGGGCTTTCTTTAGTTGCGGCGAGCAGGGGCTACTCTTCGTTGAGGTGTGCAGGCTTCTCATTGTGGTGGCTTCTCTTGTTGCGGAGCATGGCCTCTAAGGCGCGCTGGCTTCAGTAGTTGTGGCTTGTGGGTTCTAGAGCGCAGGCTCAGTAGTTGTGGCACACAGACTTAGTTGCTGTGTGGCACGTGGGATCTTCCTGGACCAGGGATCGAACCTGTGTCCCCTGCATTGGCAGGCGGATTCTTAACCACTGTGCCACCAGTGAAGTCCCATAGTTTCGGCATCTTTTAGAATTTTCCATTTATCTTTCTGTTACTGATTTCTAGTTTAATTCCATTGTGGTCTGATGGCAGACATTGTATGATTTCTGTTCTTTTAACTTTGGTAAGGTGTGTTCTGTGGCCCAGAATATGATCTATCTTGGTGAATGTTCTGTGTGAGCTTGAGAATAATGTGTATTGTGCTGTTGTTGGATGAATTATTCTATAGATGTCAAGTTTAGCCAGTTGATTAATGGTGTTGTTGAGTTCAACTAAGTCCTTGCTGATTTTCTGCCTACTGGATCTGTCCATTTCTGCTAGAGGGGTACTGAAGTCTCCAACTATGATAGTAGATTCATCTATTTTTCCTTATAGCTCTATCAATTTTTACCTCATGTAGTTTAACTTGATGGTCTGTTGTTAGGTGCATATATATTAACGATTGTTATGTCGTCTTGGAGAATCAACTCTTTTATCTTTATGTAACATCCTTCTGTATATCTGATAACTTTCCTTGCTTTGAAGTTTGGTCTGTCTGAAATTAATATAGGCTTCTCTTGCTTTCTTTTGATTAGTGTTAGCATGGTGTAATTTTTTCCATCTGTTTTTAAAAAATATCTTTATTGGATATTGCTTTACAATGTTGTGTTAGTTTCTGCTCTATCCATCCATTTACTATTCATATGTATGTGTCTTTGAATTTAAAGTGAGTTTATTTTAGTCAACATGTAATTGAGTCTTGGGTTTTGATCCACTCTGACAATCTTTTAATTGGTTCATTTACACCAATCACTTTCTTTTCAATCTTGGGGGCAGCAGTTTGTCCTGTGTCCTTCCTTCTCTAATGGATCTGAGAAGATACATTGATTTTTCAGCTTTTTACTTGTTGTTGGGATAGAATGGCAACTTATAAGCTTCTTATATGCAGTACTAGATAACCTATGATTCTCTTTTTATGTCTGCTGATTGCCTGAAGTGATGCCTCATCTTCAGTGTAACTTGGTTTTCTTTTTTGAGAAATGTGAATGAAGTATAAACTACTCAATAAAGATGTTGGGTTAGTAAAAATAAAAGTGGAAGCAAAGGACTTTAAGCCTCTCCAAAGCCAGATCCCAATAGAAACAATGTACTTTGCCCACAGTCCTGATGGTTCCTATGAATAACTTTAAAAATTAGATATTTTATAATTGTAAACAGGAATATGAAGACTGAGGAATAGCTACTGGATTTAGCAACAATAGGCATTGGGTGGGGACTTCCCTGGTAGTCCAGAGGTTAAGAATCTGCCTTCCAATGCAGGGGACGTGGGTTCTATCCCTGGTCGAGGAACTAGGATCCCCCATGCCACAGGGCAACTAAGCCCGTACGCCTAGTTGGTGCACCGAAACTACAGAGCCCACGTGCAGCAACTGCTGAGCCCATGCTCTCTGGAGCCCATGTGCTACAACTAGAGAGCCTGTGGGCTCTGGAGCTCACGTGCCACAACTAGAGAGAAGCCCACATGCCGCAACGAAAGATCCTGCATGCCTCAATGAAGATCCTGCATGCTGCAGCTAAGACCTGACGCAGCCAAAAATAAATAAATAAATAAATAAATAATAACTATTTTTAAAAAAAGGCATTGGATGAACTTGGCAGAAGCCATCTCAGTAGAAGCTTGATTATAGTGGGTTGAGAAATGAGCAGGATGTGAGGGGGCGGCCAGAAAAAGTAAAGGCAACTCTTTCAAGTGGTTTGGCTATAAAGGGAAGGAGGGAGAGCAGGTGTCAAGTCAAGGAGGTTGTTTGTTGTTGTTCTTATTATTTTAAGAGAAGAGTGTTGAGCTGATATGAAAAAAACTAGTAGAGAGGGGAAGGGAGATGATATAGTACAGAGGTGATTAATGAAGAGAATGATATCTCTGAAAATGTAAGAAGGGAGGGGATTCAAGAAATATTTAATAAGCACCAATCATGTCACGCACTGTTGCCCTAAAAGAGCATATGTTCTGATGGGGAAAGAAAACAAAAAGGTAAATAAGTATCATGTAAGGCATTTAGTATAACTAAATCTAGTGGTTCTTTAGATATAAATAATAAAAATATATGTGTATAAAATACCAGAGAATATCATGCATAGAAAGATCCTTTTTTTCTTACTATTTCATACTTTTACTAAATTAGTTATTACTTCATGAAACTTGTTTTTCAGTTATGTATATTTGTGTGTATATTGGGTCATGATTTTTTTCCCCAAAAATTGATATCCACTGATTAGAGGATGAGTGAAGGCATTAATAGCCCTTGATGGAAAGAGAAATAGCTCTTAAGCTGTAACTGCGGAAAGAAAAGAGAATGGGGTAGATACAGGTGAGTTTGGAAATCTGGTGGTAGGGAGCTGAGGGTGAGTTGAGATTTGTGGAGGAGAAATTAGGCTGGCAGAGGGTTGGAGGAGGAGGCTCTCTAGTTGGGACCATTGTGAACAAAGGCATGGCTATGAAATGAAAGAATGGAAAATGTTTGAGATATGGTGAGCAATCCAGTTTGACTAGAAGGCAACCCGCATTATTGAATCTACCTTTGCATTTTCCATTCTACCCCGCTTCCTAACATTTTTGCTGTTGCCATCCTAATTTGGGCCTGTATTATTCCCACTTAGAATAGTTTCATAACCAGTTTCTCTGTACCCAAATTCATTTTACTTGCTATTTCCAGTTGATCTTGATACATTACTGCTGCAATTTTTTTATTTTTCCACCCGCACTTAAAACAAGTCAACTTTGGGACTTCCTTGGTGACACAGTGGTTAAGAATCCGCCTGCCAATGCAGGGGACACAGGTTCGATCCCTGGTCCGGGAAGATCTCACATGCTGCAGAGCAGCTAAGCCCGTGCTCCACAACTACTGAGCCTGTGTTCTAGAGCCTGCGAGCCACAACTACTGAAGCCCACGTGCCACAACTACTGAAGCCCATGTGCCTGGAGCCCGTGCTCCGCAAGAGAAGCCCGCACACCTCAACAAAGATCCAACGCAGCCAAAAATAAATAAAAAAAAAAAAAAAAAAAAAAAAAAAAAAAAAACCAAAAAAAACAAGTCAACTTTGATATTCCCTATTACCCAATTGCATGTGGTGGTACTCAGTCATTTCTTGTATCGAAAAAATAGATGCATTTTGAACAGTAGAGGGGGAGTAGTCTGAAAATGCAGGCTGTGCCCCTATTATGGATTCCTTGAACCTCAGAATGAGGACACTATCTGTGTTGGGAATCCCCAAGACTACCCCCAGGTTTGGTGATTTACTAGGAAGACTCAGAGGACTCAGCATATGGTTATACTCACAGCTAAGATTTATCATAGCGAAAGGATACAGAGCACAGGAAGCAAAGGGAAAATGCGTGTGGGACAACGTTCCGAGAAAATTAGGCACAAGCTTACAAGCGTCTTCTCCCAGGAGAGTCAAACAGAACATGCTTAATTCTTCCAGCAACTTACTGTGACAACAGGTGTGAAATGTTGTCTATTAGGGAAGCTCATTATAGGCTCAATGCCTAGAGTTGAGCCGTGGTTACAAAGGCACCCTCTGCCTAGCATGTGCCAAAATTACAGACTTATAGAAGGAAACTAGGTGTTCAGCATAAATCACATTGTATACGATACAAACATTTAGGCACAGTGAGTCACTCTTACCATTTCTGGGAATGATGGGAACCTAAGTTCCCAGTCAAGGGCCCATTTTTGCAAGCAGGCATCGCTAAGGACGGTAGTCTCAGACCTGCTGTGTTAACTCTTTTCTGCACACTATTCTTACTTAAATGTGATCCTATAAGGTGGGGAAGTGGCCTTAGGGGCTGATTTGGAAATGGGGTGATATGGGCTTGGGAATGAGGGAAATGTGAAGAGGTCAGGACTTTGTTACCCCCTCTTCTTTTCTCTTAAATAAATTTGGGATCTGATGGAAAGTTTTGTATAGAAAAAGGTGCTGCTGTTAAAATTGCATTTGAAAACCACTCCTTTAGGGAATTCCCTGGTGGCCCAGTGGCTAAGACTCTGTGCTCCCAGTGCAGGGGGTCCGGGTTCGATCCCTGGTCAGGGAACTAGATCCCACGTGCCGCAACAAAAGATCCCGCGTGCTGCAACTAAGACCTGGCACAGCTAAAAAAAAAAAAAACTGTTTCCCTTAAAAAAAAAAAAAAAAGAAAACTACGCCTTTAAACAATGAGATGAATTTTAAGCAAAATATTGATAAAATCACATTGAGATTTTAGCAAGATCATCCCTGTAGTTGATGGAAGATATTTTTAGAGATTGTGGTGTTGTCGTGGTAAATGTGAGGCAGGAGGCGATCAGAGGCAGGGAGGCCAAGCCAGAGACAATAAGAGGCCCAGCTGGAGTGGTTGTGTGAAGAGGGGAGGAGGGAATGGATTAGAGAGTATTTAGGATGTAAAATTGAGTAGCACTGATGATTGATTGGCTGAGGACCTGGTTGAGGGCTGGGGAGAGGGTTTGTGGGATGGAGGAGAAGGAAATTAGCATTATCTTAGGTTTCTTACTTGATTGATTCCAGGGAGTGGAAAAGAGCATTTTCCCTGGTTGTGAGGTTCTCAAATCCTCCAACACTAATGGTTATCCATCAACTCAGTTCTGGCACTATCTACCTGGAGGTAGCATCGGATCCCCCAAGTTAAAGGGCCAATCCCACAAAAGTGGCCCCACTTCAGAGGCCAGCTGCAAATGGGCTGCCCAAGCTACCCACACTTCCGCATGTCTGACTACAAATTTAGGGGGTTGATACTTAGCTAAATTTGATAATTTACTAGTAATGGTCATAGAACTCAGAAAAAACACTTTACTTATGTTTATCAGTTTATTATAAAGGGTACATAGAACTCAGGAACAGACAAATGGAAGAGATGCACAGGGCAAGGGATAGGAGCAGGGGTGTGGAGCTTCTGTGCCCTCTCTGGGTATGTCACCTTCCTGGCACCTTGATGTTTTCACCATCCTGGAAACCCTCCATATCTTATTGTTCAAGATTGTTAATAGAAGCATGTAAACATATAATTTTTAAAAATTACTTAATTAATTTTTGGCTGAGTTGGCTCTTTGTTGCTGTGCACAGGCTTTCTCTAGTTGTGGTGAGTGGGGGCTACTCTCTGTTGCGGTGCGTGGGCTTCTCACTGCGGTGGCTTTTCTTGTTGCAGAACATGAGCTCTAGGCGTGAGGGCTTCACTAGTTGTGGCACGCATGCTCAATAGTCATGGCTCATGGGTTCTGGAGCACAGGCTCAGTAGTTGTGGCGCATGGGCTTTGTTGCTCTGCAGCGTGTGGGATCTTCCCGGACCAGGGCTCGGACCCATGTCCCCTTCATTGGCAGGCAGATTCTTAACCACTGCGCCGCCAGGGAAGCCTTATACTTTTTTAAAAGCTAACTTGTAAAACAGCATCTATAGCCCAAAGTTTCCCTTTTTCCTGTGAAACCTTTATTGAAGTACAATTTATATACAAATAACATTCATGATTTTAGATGAACAAGTCAATGAGTTATGACAAATGTATACAGTCATGTAACCACCATCATAATCATAATATAGAATATCTCCATCACCCCTAAAATTTGCTCCTACCCCTTTGCTACCAATCCCATAACCCTATTCCTGGGTTCTAGAAACCACTGATTTGCTTTCTTTCACTAGAAAAGTTTTGCTTTTTCTAGAACTTTGTATACTGTAGTCATATAAAATTAAATTTTGCTTCTGGCTTTTTTCAATTAGCGTAATACTTTTAAGATTCATCTACATTGTTATATTTATCAGTAGTTTTAATCCTTTTTACTTCTTAGTAATAATCCATTGTGTGGATATACCATCGTTAACCCATTCATCAATTGATGGACATTTGGGTTCATTCCAGCTGTTAAATATTATAAATAAAGCTGCTGCTTTGAGTATTCAAATACAAAAAAAAAAAGTGGTTATAGAATTTAATCTCCAGCCTCCCCTGCCCTCCCAAATTGGTGGGTGGGGCTGCAAGTTCCAACTTTCTAAACACTTGGTCTTTCTGGGGACCAGCCATGTCCTGAGGTTATCTTGGGGCCCTACCCTGCGTTCATTAGCATATGTGGGATGGAAAGAGGCTCATTATGATAAACAGAAAACACTCTATCACTTAGGAAATTCCAAGGGTTTTATGAGCTCTGTACTAGGGACTGTGGACCAAGGGCAAATATATTTCTTATACCACTCTGGTAGACATCTCAAATTGCTGGAAACCTTATGGAACTCTCAACCTATGCCTCCAGCTTCAACATGAACCCAAGCCTTGTTCTTGGTCCTATGAGGCCTAGGGTTCCAGGAGACCCTTAGTCCGGTTCTCTTTTGCAGGCTGTAAGCCCCCTGTATTAGTTAGGGTACAATTTAGGCCTCCGTAACAAAGAGACCCTAAAATACACTGCTTGAAAAGCAAGATAGACATTTTACATAAAAATCCCGGCAGGTGGTCCAGAGCTGGTTTGGCAGCTCAGCATTGTTAGGGAACTTTGCTCTGCTTTGCTCAGCATTCTGTGCGCCTCTCCTTGCCAGGTTGGCTCTTCCAGCTGCAGTCATGGCACTTTCTTTCCAGTCAGAGGGAGGGAAGGGAAGGGGAGGAGTGGGATTCACCCTTTCCCTTTAAGTGCTCCAGAGCGGAGCTGCACACATTTCAGCTTACATCCCATTGTTCACATGACCATCCTTGCTGCCAGAGAGGCCAGGATATGGAATATTTCACTCGGCAGCCTTGCACCCAGCTAAAACCTTTATTCAGAAAAAGGGAGAGCAGTTATTAGAGGATAGCTCTGCCCTATCCCCAACAGTCATGGTATATTTAAGGCTTTTTTTTTTGCTTTTTTAGAAAATGATGGAAATAATGTTGTGACTGTTAATTCTTTTCCTAAATTAAGTAGTTTTCATATTATTGAAATAAAGGAAACATGGTATTCAATGAAACAAGAGAAACAATGGCAAAATACCCTTGTAAAATCTTTGTCTAAAAATGTGCCAGTTTGCTGCTCACTGAACCTGCCCCAGATAAGGAATGGAGTTATAACTGGACCTTACCACAGACAGTTTTCTTCCCCAAGAAGCTAAAAAAAGGATTAACACACCTCCCTGATTTGAAACAGACACTCTGTTGTGTCTCAACTCTTTGTGTTCAACCTAAAGGTGATGGAAAAGGGAAGGAGTCTCGCAAGCAGTGTGCTGAATTCAATGTGGTAACATCTGAATGCTGTGTTGTTTTAGACAGCGAATAAAGAGGCAGTAGAAAACCCTTTGTGACTAGTGTCTAAGTCTCTGTCTTCGTACTGAAGAACCAGATTTAGGCCTAATGCAAAGAAAGGTCCCACCCCTGCTGTGAAGAAGGATGTGACGAACCCAGGTGGCTCATTCATCGGAGTGCAGGCAAAGCAGACATTCCATTCTTCCTGGAAGAGGGGTTGTAGTGATAGTTTATGAGTTTGGGGTTTATGAAACTGAGACATTTATATTTATATTACATTTATATTACATTTATATTTGTTACAAAATGTGGTTTATATTATTATTTTCATCAAAGTGATATTTACAACTGCTCAAATATAATTATAACTGGTTAAAAGTTTTAATGTGGCCATTAAGAAATAATGTAGAGCACTATGAAATATCTTCATTTCAGAAAGTCTAAAATTTTATATATATTTTTGTTTATAGCCTATACAGTTCAGACAGCCAAGAGTATGTCTCCAACTGCTGCTACAGAGGTTTATTCAAAAGCTTTAGCTGTTTGCCATGGACCACTGGACCACTATGACTTTCTGATCAAAGCTCGTGAGCTAAAGGACGATGAACATCAAAGAAGAGTTATACAGTGTTTGCAGGAATTACATGAGGACCTTAAAGGATACAGTATAGAGGCAGAAGGGCTTTTTTCAAAGGTAAGCTTTGTGTGACATTAAAGACTGAACAGTTAAAAATGTAAGCATTTTAAAAATGGATTAAATGCAGTTGGGTACAATGATGAAAGAGCTTGAAAATTTCCTACCAGTTCCTTTAAACAAGCTCTGTTGGATCCCCATTTCTGACCTCTTGATGTTCCATAGCTTTCTTTCACCTTCAGCGGGATTCAGATAGCTTCATATTGAGGTATTTAAAAAAAAAAACCCTAAATACCAGTCAAAGTGAAAGTTTGTGTGCATTTCAAAGCTTGTCCCGCCCTCTAGGTTAGGCCTTGCCCAGGATCAGCAGCAGAGAAGAGGGGTGACTTGTTCTCTCTCTTCTCCTCTCTCTGCTCGCTTGGCTTCTCTAGGCTCAGAATGAGGGGGATAGAAGATTAGAGTGAAACAGCAGAGTCTGAAGTGACCAGTTAAGGGCCTTTTGTGTGGTAGATGCTGACATGCTAGCTTTCTGTGAGGGGCACTGGGTGGATTCTTCAGGACTCCCATGAGGACCTCCCTGCTGCTCCACTCTGTGACTGACCTCTTACGACTCTAACGGAACACCTCACACCACTACGTGGGGCTGAGACGGCCTTGCCCTTGCACTTAGCCTTCTTAGAGGGGTCCTTTCGGGACAGCGCTAACAGGTCACCTTTATGGCGTCTACTTAGGCCACGGGAAGTATAACATGTCATTTCTCCAACCCCTTCTGCATGGGCAGCTTCAGTCGGTCTCCTGCCCTTGGACTTCTGCAGATATAAAAAGCAAGCACCAGTATCTGTCTTTGTCCTGTGCACCCCTATACTCCTGGGGACACGTGTCAAGTTCTTCCATGAATTCTTTCACACCCTGCTTTGGTAGCTGTCTGTAGATTTTCTTACCTAAATGAGTATCCACCCCACTTTTTCCTTAATGCTAATCTCCTTGGATGTTTCTCTTGGGGACCCCCTGCACTTGGCATGAGGTTCATCTGGGGGAAATGCCACAGAATCCTTTACCCAGCTAACAGCTGTCTGCCTTGATTACTTTGGTTTTAGGGCTGTTTTTTGACTTTTTTTTTCTCTTTTTAAGTAATTCCTGCATGGATACAATTAGTGCCTCTCTTTAGTGTGTAGGGGGACCTGTCTCCCCTTGTCCTCAGCTTTGAGTTTTTCCTGAAATTCTGAGACACCAGGAAAACTCCCATTCCTTATCCTGCTGTAGAAGCCATTGTCATCAGTGGTGTCATCCTCAAATCATGAGGGGTATTAATAGTTATAAGAGTTAGAATATTGTTCAACCTAAGAAACTACTTTTCCTTTAACTGACTGACCAAACCTCCTCCCCCCACCCCACTACACAAATATTCTTTTATTATAAGATCTTTATAAGAAAGGTATTGTATAACAATATGTTAGTAGTACTTTATTTAAAAACTCTACTGAAAGTAATTTTACGTTTTAAAAAGCACTTCAGAGGAAAAGGCTGCCATTGTGTTAACATCTTTTGGTTAAAAGGAATAGAGAATTATTTAGGTTTGAGAGAGAAATGGAGATGTAGAGTAAGATTACATAAGAAAATAGCAATGAAGGGCATCTCCATCGCTCAGCCAGGCCTCACAGAGCCTGTGCCAGCTTTCAGCAGCGTCAGTGGCTCTGAAACCTTTGATGACTTGTAATAGGAGGTACCCATTGATTTTCCAGAACCCTGCCATTCACATAATCTGCTTACTCTTTGTTCCTTTTCCCCATGCCCTTACCCACTTCTGTTCATTCCACCAGCTTCTCAGTTCTTTCCCTGTATCCATGGTTTAAATTCCTGAGTAAAAATCTGACAGTCCACCCAAACACTTCATCCCTGTTTGGGCAGAGCTTTCACACCAGTTTTCCAGAGGCTGCTAGTTAGCACAAAGATTGGATCTCTGTATAAGGTGCCATCCAGGGCTCCCGTGAGCAGGGCGGTTTCCCTCAGAAGTGGACTGTGAGTGTGGGAGCCAGAGTGTGTTAGCTAATCCAGAACAATGGTTATGGGAAATAATGATGAATTATCCCTTTTGATGGCCAACCTTTTCTCTTTTTGCTGTGTTTCCAAAAGTTGATGGGTGAGTCAAGAAGCAAAAAGTTTGGAAAATACAGATTGCTTAGGTACTGCATACCTAATTATAGTTTGCAATACAGGAGGTCTTCCAAATAAAATAACAACTTTGTTATGTATCATAGCCAGGAAACAAGATGTTTTACTTACCAGATTTTTTTTTGTTATCTGAAAGTTAAATTTCTCTCATGATGGTTGTATCTTATTCCCTTTCTAGCCCTCTCCCTTTTGGAAATACAGTCCTTTCCCTCCTCCCCACTCTGTATCATCCCTAGGGCTCATCTTACAGGGGTTGGTGAACTTCCATTCCTTAATAAAATATTCCTTAAATTAACTTATCTGGTTGCCAATTCAACAACCTATTTTTTTTCTTTAAAATTATTATTTGGCTCTTCTTAAGGGTATTTTCCCATACTTCCACCTTTGATTTATAAATTGGCTATGCTGGATTTGCCTAGTAAATAGATAGCTATTTAGCAGTAAGTAAATGCAGTACTTTCTATCTAGAGGCCCTGGTTTTATTGGGTAATTCTTATGTAAGGAGGAAATTTTACAAGTCAGGTGGTTTCAAATGTGTCTAATGAAAGCTTATATTTGTTAAATCCCAATGCATATGTGAATGAATGTTTAGTAAATGGATCGACATCTCTTTATGATAGTATTTGTCCTGTAGTTTCTTAAGCCCACCAAATCATTGTTTTTCAGTGTTTTTCAAACATTGAAAAAGATCCAAATATCAAATGTAATTTGAATAAAACATATATAAAAGCTTTAGTTTTGAAGATTCTAAAGGTGCCACAGACCTACTTCTTCTAAAAATAAAGACTGATATGCTGATTATCAGAGAAGGAAACATTGGACTGTTAAGTTTTCCAGCAGTAGAACTTTGTTAGTATGTAGAGTTCTTGATTTTGGTAAATAGGGTTTAAAATTTCATGGACATTTGATTTTCTCCCCAGCTTTATTGAGATATTATTGACAGATAGCATATGTAAGTTTAAGGTGTGCAATGTGATGATTTGATACCTGTATACATTGCAAAATGATTACCATAGTAAAGTTAGTTAACAACTATATCCCTTCACATAATTACTGTTTCTCATTGTGGTAAAAACATTTAAGATCTACTCTTTCGCGGGCCTCTCACTGCTGTGACCTCTCCTGTTGTGGAGCACAGGCTCCGGATGCGCAGGCTCAGCGGCCGTGGCTCATGGCCCTAGCCGCTCTGCGGCATGTGGGATCCTCCTGGACTGGGGCATGAACCCATGTCCCCTGCATCGGCAGGCGGACTCTCAACCACTGTGCCACCAGGGAAGCTCCTAAGATCTACTCTTTTAACGACTTTCAAGTATATAATATAATACTGTATTGTTAATTATAGTCACCATGATTCCCAGAACTTATTCATATTATAGCTGAGAGTTTGTACCCTTTGACCAGTATTTCACCATTTCCCCTAACCCACAGCCCTTGGTAACCACCATCCTATGAATTACGCTTTTTAAAAATTCTGCATGTAAGTGAGAACATACAGTATTATCTTTGTCTGACTTATTTCAGTTAGCATATATGGGCATTTGATTTTGATGCAGATGTTTAAATATTCATTTTGGTGGACTTGTTAAAAAAAAATTGTACTCCTAAGAAACTTTCTGTAAGGGTAAAAGCCATAATGTTAGAATAAAATGCACCTTCTTCACAAAATGCCAGAATTATTAGTCAGTGAGAAAAAATTGGTGGCAGACTATTAGGCTGCTTTCACCTACCTACATAAAAATGTTTTCTTTAGTAAAAATTTGAAAAAGTCATGAGCAGATGACTATGCTATATGAGCAACAAACTATAAAGAATAAGCATTTATGAATACTTTACTTTTGTTATCAAATAAAACTTATAGCCAGGTTAATCTGGCACATTTAATGTATGCATAATTGTTATTGTGCTGTGAGGTAATTAGGCATAAATGGTAAGTAAGTAGTTCATGTAAATCACTATAACTAGAATTACTTTTACACAGACAAATGAAGCATTTCTAGAGTCATAGAGGGAGAGAATTAAAGAGTGTGGAGCTACTCTGAAAATCTCTGTTTCCATTAATCAGGTGTATACAGGCAGCCAGGTTTTTTCATCTCTGGGGAGGAGAAACCATAGCCAGAGAGACCTGGGAATTGGGAAGAGGAGTGGGGAACAAAATTCCTTTTCCTTTTCTCCTGCTCTTCACAAAATAATTTTGCTTTTCCCTCATGAGAAATTATTATTTCAAACTTCCTTTTACAACCTATAGTCTTTTATTTGGATACCTCTCCTCACTCTGCCAAGAACAATGCATATAGCAGGTAGAGACGACCTGCGCTGCCTTGAATCCAGCTCATCTAAGGTCTTGGTGCTTTCTGTGATCTGGCTTCTAGCATCTGGAGGCCATGAATAGGATACTTGGAATGCTGGGCTGTGGAATTTTCTCTCAGGAGATATAGGAGGCCTATTGTCTGGGTCCCTTCAGTTATTTATCCAAGACTAGGCAGTTTGCTGGTTTTTCCTCAGTTCCTCCCTTCTCTCCCCCAGCTAAGGAAGTGAGCACTTATACTGTCCGTTCCTCTTCTTAGAATTGGCATCTCCTATAGGTGAAGTAGGTTGAGCAGTGTGATTTAGGTAAAACCTCCCTGTTTCCTGGTAATTTATCCTTCAGAACATCATAAGCAACATTGAGTATGAAATAGACATCTATAGCTACAGCTTTATTAAAGACCAGAAATATTTTTAAATGAATATTTTCTTGTATCAAATTTTTATGAAAGCCGAAACAAAAGATTACGTCCTAACCCAATGACGGCATTATTTGTAAGGAAGTGAGTCAAACTGCATTGTTTTTTGAGAACTAACACATGCCAAAGACTCATTTAATGTCTGAAATTTGAGAGAGTGTAATGGGCCTGCTTCAGTCTCCAGAATAATTAACAAATGTATCCAATTACATTTTAAGTTTTGTCATGGTTCTGAAGGTAAAATTATGCCGTCAATGTAGATGAGAATGTCTTTTGTTTTTTGAGTTTTTTCTTCCAGTTTTATTGAGATATATTTGATATACAGCACTGTATAATTATAGAGCATACTGATCTGACTTACATGCATAACGAAATGATTACCACATAAGTCCAGTGAATATCCATCATCTCCTGTAGATACAAAATAAAAGAGAAAGAAAAAAATACTTTTTTCTTGTGATGAGAACTCTTAGGATTCACTCTCCTAACAACTTTCACATATAACATACATGAGTGTTAATTATATTAATCATGTTGTACATTACATCCCTGTTATTTATCTTATAACTAGAAGTTTGTACTTTTTAACCACCTTCATCCAGTTCTCCCCCCGCACCCCCTTGCCAGATGAGAATGTCTTTTATAAATTCCTTAAAATAAATTTAAAGAAAAGGGGTATAGCCCTATTTTATAATGTCTGAGATAGGAATTTTATCTGTCATTGTCCGCCAAAACTGACTACTTTGGTTATGGCAGCAGAATTATGTAGGCCATAAGGAGGCATTAGAGCCATGGAATCTGTGCTGAGATTTTGGTCAGGTCTCTAGATCAGGGGTTGGCAAATATTTTCTGTAAAGGACCATGTAGGAAATCTTTTAGGGTTAGGGGGCCATATGATCTCTGTCATAGCTATTCAGTTCTGCCATTGTAGTCAGAGTAGCCATGGATAATTCAAAAATAAATGTATTCTGATAAATATTTATTTAGAAAAACAGATGTCAGACTGGATTTAGCCTATAGGCCATAATTTGCCAACCCCTGCTATAGATGGATGACTGCTTCCTGACTAGATTTGAGGGCTGGTGGGAGACCATTAATAGTATTCAAGGTTCTCTTGGAACTGTACTTAGTCTAGCTTTCCAATCTGATTTTTCATTACTTCGCTTTACGTATACCTGCCTCTAGTCAACAGAACTATTCACTGATTTATTATATAGACAAACAGACAAATGGAACACAATAGGAAGTCTAGAAGATACATGGAGACTTGATATACCATTGAGCTGACACTGAAAATCAGTGGGAAAAAGATGGTCTAGTCAGTAAGCAGGGATGAGACAATTGATGATCTTTGTGAAAAGGAAAATAAAATTAGGTACCTACCTCTCTGAACATAAACATAAATTTCATAGAGTCAGTGTTCTAAGTTTAAAGTGAAATTTTAAAACTTCTTGAAGAAAATATAGAGGATTATCTTTGTGAACCTGGGGAAAGGAAGACTCTCTTATACAAGATATGAAAGTTTAAATTATAAAGGTAAAGTTGGATACACTTGACTCTACTAAAATTTAAAACTTCTAGTCAACAGTAAGCACCATAGAAAGGTGAAAAGCAGACCACAGACTGGGAGAAAATATTTGCATCAAAAGTAATTGACTAATAGATTGACTATAATAATTGACTATATATATCTAGAATATATAAAGAACTCCTACCAAAAAAAAAAAAATCAAACAACTTAGTAGAAAAATGGACAAAGAAGAGTCTGTTTTGGGGTGATAACTAGCAGGTTCCACAAAAATAGATAAGTAAATCAGAACGTATTTTTTAAAATGGAATGTTGAGATGATAAACTTCAAAATCAGGATTGTTAACTCTGAGCAAGAAGGGCACAAAGGGGGGACTTCAACTCTATCTAATGTGTTATTAAATTTTGGAATAAATATTTCAAAATATAAAGATTTGATAAAGCTGAGTGGCAGGTAACCAGGTATTCAATATTTTCTCTAATTTAGCGTGTTTATAATATTCCATAATAAAAGTATTTTTAAGTGTAACTGTGAGATATTTCAACAGGTTAGTTGATTTAAGAAAATAATTTTGAGGAAATTATAACTTTTCCTGATAATATAATTCTAGACTCTACTAGTTCAGCATTTGCTTTTTACAAATAGACTGAGTGAGGAAGGGATATTATGAGCTCAAAAAGTACTCAGCAAGACATAGGGAATATCTTAGTAAGAGGCTTTTAGTAATGAGACTTCTTTCCTCTTTCTGGAATCTCATGAGCTGAGTTTTCTTGGCCTTAAATCTTTTTCATGAATGCCAGATGTTTCTGAGTTCTATGTACATTGGACTTAATCTTACCCCATGTTCAGCAGAGTTTGTCTTTTCCAGGTAATGTGTCCATTTTACATACTGGGGAAATAATTAGCCAAGTGTCTTCTTGTCCTTTAGGAGATTAATACATCTTCAGGGTGAGCACTGGGGAAAGAAGTTCTATTGTGTAGCTGGGAAAAGCAAATGATTTTTTGTTTTACAGAAAAATTTATCATGCTTAGCTAGAAAATGTATCTCTTTGTTTATCAGAACGCCTGGAATTATCATATATGAATTCAGTTCAACAACAACAAGAAGAGTTGGTCCCCACTATGTACTAGGCTCCATGGAGCCAAGGATACAGGTGTAATTAAGGTTAATGTTTTGTGATTTCAGTCGTACCTTATTCAGTGGAAGAAATGGTCATAAACAGCTGTTTATAACTCAGTGAATTAAGTACAAAAATTCATATGGGTATAAAATGCATATGGGGACAGTCTTTGAAAACCCACTTTAAATAAAAGGATTTAAATTTATTTTAATCCATATTATTGCTTCACTTGAGACTTCTAATTCTGTTTCTCATAAAGAAATTTTATGAATCAAATTACTATTCATTTACTCTTGAAGGACTATTCATTTACTCTTGAAGGACTATTCATTTACTCTTGAAGGACTCTTGAAGGACTCTTGATGTAAGGATATACATCAAAATTAACAACATAAATCCCATAAAAAATATATGCTGGGCCTCCCTGGTGGCGCAGTGGTTAAGAATCCACCTGCTGATGCAGGAGACACGGGTTCAAGCCCTGGGCTGGGAAGATCCCACACGCCGTGGAGCAGCTATGCCCGTGCGCCACAGCTACTGAGCCTGTGCTCTAGAGCCTGTGAGCCACAACTACTGAGCACGCATGCCAAAACTACTGAAGCCCGCGCGCCTAGAGCCTGTGCTGCACAACAAGAGAAGCCACTGCAATGAGAAGCCCGCGCACTGCAATGAAGAGTAGCCCCGGGGCTTCCCTGGTAGCTCAGTAGTTGAGAGTCCTCCTGCCGATGCAGGGGACACGGGTTCATGCCCCGGTCCGGGAAGATCCCACGTGCCGCGGAGCGGCTGGGCCCGTGAGCCATGGCCGCTGAGCTTGCGTGTCCGGAGCCTGTGCTCCGCGACGGGAGAGGCCACAGCAGTTTAATATTTAAATAAACTTTATAAAACATTTCTGAGAATTATTATTCTATAAAGCTTCCATTTGTGCAAAAGTATATCACTTAAATAACAACAGTTTTTGAAACTAAAATTGAGAAATCAAAATTACATTTGAAGAGAGACAAAAAAAAAAAAAGGTCTCAAGTTTCTTCTCAGATTCAGAATGTTCAGTAGTAGGCTTGTGTGAAGACTGAATCAACCCTAAAGATAATTCTTTATTCTTTTCAGGATGTGGGAATGGTGGGGGGAAATCCAGCACATAAGAGAGGAAAATCAGGATGGATAGAGAGGAGACTAGAAAAATCCCTTGGCAGAAAATATTTATGAAGAAGGAAAACAGGTCTCTATTTTAAGCCTTGTTCACTTGGATCCACTGGCAACAAGGACATGGAGGAAGAAGTAGGGAGGAAAGCCTGCTGCTAAAGGTGAGAATCTGAGTAAAGGGCAGTGGAAAGACCTCTTTTCAGATTTAGGCCAACCCTTTGGTGAAGGGCATTGCTTTATTTGGAAAAGCCATAGGATGTGGTAGATTTTGATTTCTGTTCTAGTGATTTCATTCTCCTTATAAAGTTACCAGTCAATTAATCTAGTTCTAAATTGTTTAGATATTTTTTTTTCAGTTGTTTTTCCATAAATCTATTTAAGCCTGAAGCTCGGAGTTCTTCACCAGTTGCCTCCACATTTGCTGTTCTTAAAGATTCTCTATGAAGTTGGCACTTCTTAAGGATAACTCTAAGAAGCTATATTGTCTTTTAACAATATTAAACTTCTCAGGAGTTACATATTTGCCTTCAATTAGTTTTTTTAAGTTGAATAGTAATTATGATTTTGCTTTATACAGTTTCTTTTTTTTTTTAATATTTATTTATTTATTTTGGCGGCACCGGGTCTTAGTAGCAGCATGTGGGACCTTCAGTTGCGGCATGTGGACTTTTTGGTTGTGGCATGTGAACTCTTAGTTGCAGCACACGTGGGATCTAGTTCCCGGACCAGGGATTGAACCCAGGCCCCCTGCATTCGGAGCACAGAGTCTTACCCACTGGGCTACGAGGGAAGTCCTTATAATTGGTTTTTAACTGAGTGAAAACCTCTATTTGGAAACAAGAGAACTATAAAGAAAAACTGAGCAATTCCAATCCATGCCATCATCTCCAATGGAGATGTGCAGATATTAGGACCTGAACACTGAACACACATTTCAGGCCACACTGCCACAGCCATGTACAGCTTCTCCAGGAGAAGCGTGAAGCATAGCTCCAAGGTAATCCATAGTCCCTTCATGGCAGTGAAGACCACCACAGAGCTGCCTTCAGTTACCTTTGCCCTGATGAACCACAAAAAGCCCCCACAAGTATTTCTCCGTGAACCACACTTCCACCTGGCAAGGGTGGCTTGTCAGCAGAGCAGGTAATAGGTAGTGTTGTCTTTTCCTCCAGTTTCCTCCCATTCAATGCATTCTCCACACTGTATCAATAATGATGTTTCTAACGGATAATCTGATTGGACCATTCTCCTGCTTAAGGCTTCTCAGTGCCCTCCAGAGAAAGTACAACATTAGCATGTTCTGCAGGGTCCTTGAGAGCCTGCCTGGTCCTTGTCTCTTGCCAGCCTCATCTGTCTTTGTTCTCTGCTGGTAATAAAAGCAGCAGCTGTGACAAGCTACTTGAAGATTGTTAGACAAGACTGGGGCCTTCTCTTGCCTTTGGGTCTTTGTTAAGGCTGCCTGTCCCCCCATCCTTTTACTGTAGCCCATCTCACATGGCCCACCTGGTGACCACATGCTCCTTTAGTAAACACCATGTCATTGTTTTCTGGATCTTGTAGGTCTGCAGGACTTAGCTCACTGCCTGATACAAAGTAGGTGATCAATGCTCAATCCATGTTTCTGGAATAAATGAAAAAAACATGAAGATTTGAATGAATAACAAAGCAATCACTGAAGATTCACAAAATAATTCTCTGCTGACTCTGAAGGCAGTTGTCCTGGTGGCTGTGAGCCTATCCATATGTCTGTGTGAGAGCATAGGTGTCTCTGTCAGTTTTTTTTTTTTTTTAATTAATTTATTTATTGGTTGCGTTGAGTCTTCATTGCTGTGCATGGGCTTTCTCTAGTTGCGGTGAGCAGGGGCTACTCTTCGTTGTGGTGTGTGGGCTTCACATTGTCGTGGCTTCTCTTGTTCTGGAGCATGGGCTCTAGGCACATAGGCTTCAGTAGTTTTGGCACATGGGCTCAGTGGTTGTGGCTTGCGGGCTCTAGAGCACAGGCTCAGTAGTTGTGGTGCACGGGCTTAGTTGCTCCACGGCATGTGGGATCTTCCCAGACCAGGGCTCAAACCCGTGTCTCCTGCATTGGCAGGCGGATTCTTAACCATTGCGCCACCAGGGAAGCCCTCTGTGAGTTTTTATATTCACTTGCTTCTCTGTGGACATGTTTGTGTTCTCATTTCCTCCATAGTGTCAGTTCTTTGAAAATCCAGGAGAAGCCTGGAAGGCCATTTTAATCCCTCAAATTCAGAACCTCAACTAGGTTCAGACTGAGGAATATTTTCCACATCCTTCTTTTGATAAACTGCAGGTAGGTTTGAGAATTATGCTTAAGTCCTGGACATCCCTCTGAACGAGTGGTGGACTGGATTAGGTCACACCTAGCTTATCTTCACCTAAGCTAGCCCAGAATTCGAATATCAGGAAGGATTTGCTGGAGAAATTGCCTCCTGTCATTTGTCTCCCACTGACACACATAGGCACTTAGAAATGCTTGTTGCTTGAATGCATGCAACATTAAAAAGTCATTTGCATCTTCAAATTCTGTTATAATCAGAAATTGAGCCATTTCTTATGCTAGTTGTAGAGGTTTAAACTGTGCCCCCCACACTTGTTTGTTATTTAGGTACTTAAAAGGCTTAATTATACTAGTAAACTGAACAAATTGGTGTACTTTAGGTTACAAGGGTTCTTTTGCAAATCAGCTGATGGTATTTAAAAAAAGATTTTCATTTAAAGAGAATCTGTGGGTGCTAACATATAGTTCAGTTCTTTAGCTTTAATGATCGTCTTAGAAACCTGAAGTGATCTACTTTTATTAAACAGTGGTCTATGTTGAAAATGATATAATGCTTGTTTTTAAAAGATGTAATTATGCTCAGTATTCCAGCTGGAATCACTGTCTATCATTTTAGGAGTTAGTAATGGAATGGTGAGGGGAGTAGGGAGAAACAGGAAAAGGAGTATTCCTACATTTTAAACAAATGAAACCAACTCTTTATTTTAAAGCATCACCCTTATTATCTAATTGTCCTAATGGAAATTATACTTGACTAGCAGATAGACAGTAACCCAGAAAGGTGGAGGACACGCTGTTTTAATTTATAACTTTGATGAGAATCACCTTGGATTTTTTTTTTTTTTTTGCGGTAGGCGGGCCTCACTGTTGTGGCCTCTCCCATTGCGGAGCACAGGCTCCGGACGCGCAGGCTCAGCAGCCATGGCTCACGGGCCCAGCTGCTTCGCGGCATGTGGGATCTTCCCAGACCGGGGCACGAACCCATGTCCCCTGCATCGGCAGGCGGACTCTCAAACACTGCACCACCAGGGAAGCTCACCTGGGATTATTTTTAATGCTAGAATTTTAATATCATAAGGAACAAAGGATAAAGTTAGAATGATTAAATCAAAATATTTGGAATGATGGATGGCAAATGTTTACTTTGCAGAAGTTAAAGGAATAGTTTTGAAAGCAGTTGTCTAAAATGCAAATATGTAGATATTTTTAGAATAATTTTAGACTTAGTTCAAAAGTAAAAGTAATACAGTAATTATCACCTTACCAGATTTTTTGTTTTTTGCAACTTTTTATTTTGAAAAATTTCAACAGTACACTTAAAACCACTAATGGTAAACATTTTGCCACATTTGTTTTCTTTTTTTCTCTCTCTCAATATTTTTTCTTTAATCATCTGAAAGTAAGTTGTAATATCATAACACTTGACCTCTAAAAACATCATTATGTATCTCCAAACAAGGACCTTTTCCTGAATAACTATATTACCATTATCACACCCAAGAAACTTAACATTGATGTAATGATATCTAAAATGGGGCCACCCGATTTAGCAAACAAAAATACAGGATGTCCAGGTAAACCTGAATTTCAGATAAATAATGAATAGTTTTTTAGTATATATATGTACCATGCAATATTTAGGACATACATGTACTAAAAAATTATTTGATATCAGTGTGAAATTCAAATTTACCTGGCATCCTGTATTTTATCTGGCATAATATGAAGCCCATATTCAGATATTCAGATTTCTTCAGTTGTCCCCCAAATGTTCTTTTAACTGTGTGTGTGTTTGAATCCAGTAGTCATGCTTTACATTTGACTTTGTCTAATAAAATTTTGATAGAATAATTATCAGATATTTACTTTAAAAAGTATAATCCTCACGTTCAAAAGATTCTCTATGTGGAAGTGGGCTTTTATGTATATAAAATTCAAATCATAAATTTTTACTAAATTTAGTGGTTTGGAGTGCATCACTAAATGCATAACAACTAGGACCCCAAACACTTGTGACATCAGCACATTTCCTTATTGGACAATTGGCAATTTATTCATATCATTTAAAAAAATTTTAATGACATTTTTGTGATAGCTGCTTTTCTTACTATCCTCCCTTTTGATTTAGTATATAGTATTGTAACACTTATTATAGTAAGTCTCCTAAACTTGACATACTCTCTTGACTAGATACCTATGAGTTTAGTTTTTTTTTTTTTAGATTCCACATATAAGTGAGTCCATACGCTGTCTTTCTCTGTCTGATTTATTTCTCATAGCATAATGTCCTCAGTGTCCATCAATTTGTCACAAATGTGGATTTCTTTCTTTTTTAATGGTTGAATAATTTACATTGTGTGTGTGTATAACACTTAAGTTGTTTCCATGTTTTGGCTATTGTAAATGGTGCTGCAATGAAAAAGGAGTTGCAGATATCTTTTTGAGCTAGTGTTTTCATTTGGATAAATTTCCAGAAGTGGAATTGCTAGATCATATGGTAGCTCTATTTTTAACTTTTTGAGGAACCTCCATACTGTTTTCCATAGTGGCTGCACCAATTTACATTCCTACCAACAGTGCATGAGGGTTCCCTTTCTCCACATCCTCACCAACACTTATTTCTTGTTTTTTTGGTAATAGCCATTCTAACAGATGTGAGATGATATCTCATTGTGATTTTGATTTCATTTCCTGATGATTAGTGATGTTGAGCATCTTTTCACGTGCCTTTTAGCCATGTGTATGACCTCTTTGGAAAGAATGTTCAGATTTTCTGACCATCTTTTAATTGGATCGTTTTCTTGCTGTTGAGTTGTATGAGTTCTTTGTGTATTTTAGATACTAAAATATCACATATGATTTGAAAATATTTTTTCTCATTTGGTAGGTTGCCTTTTCATTTTGTTGATTGTTTCTTTTGCTTTTTAGTTTGATAAAGTCCCATTTGTTTATTTTTGCTTTTGTTGCCTTTGCTTTGGATATCAAATCCAAAAAGTCATTGCTAAGACCAGTGTCAAGCAGCTCACCACCTGTGTTTTCTTTTAGGAGTTTTATGGTTTCAGGTCTTATGTTCAAGTCTATAATCCATTTTGAGTTGGTTTTTGTGTATGATATAAGTAGTGGCCAGTTTCATTTTTTTTTTCATGTGGCTGTCCAGTTTTCCCAACACCGTTTATTGAAGAAACTATCCTTGAATCTTGGCTCCTTTATATACCCTTGGTTCCTTTGTATACCCTTGGCTCCTTTGTATACCCTTGGCTCCTTTGATATAAATTAATTAATCATATATGTGTGGATTTATTTCTGGGCTCTCTGTTCTGTTCCATTGATCTGTGTGTCTGTTTTAATACCAGTACCATACTGTTTTGATTACTATAGCTCTCTCTTGAGAATACTTTCAGATACTTTTATAAATACTTATATCAAACCATTAAAATGGCCTAGTAAAATATATTATGACGTCAGTTAGAATGCTTTCAGTTGCGAATAACAGAAAACCCAACTAAAACTAGGTTAAATAATACAAGTAATCATTGGCTCATGTAGAAGTCCAGGGATAAGTATGCTTCAGGTGCAGTGTATTAGGCCCCTGACTCTATTACTTACTTGGAGATCTTCTTGATCTTGCCCTCTTGATTATTTTGGCTTTGTGTTCAGCTTGGCTTATCTCAGAGTAGCAAGCTAGCATCACATCTACACAGCATACTGCCCAGAAGACTAGAGCTTCTCTTTCACCTAGAGTTGAACAACAGAACTCTGCTTGACTGAACTTAGTCATAAGCTCACCCTTGAACCCCTCATCTGGTTGTGGAGGATAGAGCTGGGAATGGGATCATTCTCACCTAAAGGACATGGCTACTGCACAGGTATAGAAGATTGTTGAGAACAATCTGAAAGCCCTGAGGCATGTCCCTCCATTTTGTCAACAAATCTGTCTCGCTGGTTAGTTCACTCTTCTCTGTAACGATTCTCTAGAGCCTTCTTAGCTCCCTTCAAGCTGAACTACTTCCCCTATCACTTTCAGCAAACGTCTACATCTTTATAAAGAGAAAACAGAAGGCATTGGGTTGGACCTCCTTCCACTTCCTATGTGAAATTGCAATCCCAGAAGTCTGGGTGGACGTGAGGGAATGTGAGGGAAAGTCAATATCTTGGTATGAGATTTTTCTATTTTTAGCTATCCTTCCATCATTTATTTCTAATTTTATTCCAGTTTGCTTGGACTACAGTGATTCTTTGGAGTTTATTTGAGGTTTCCTTTATGGCTTGGAATATGCACAGTATTTGAAAATGTGCTCCATGTTCTTGAATGTATTCTTGATTTGTTTGGTAGAGTTTGTATAGATATAAAATAGCTTAAGTGTACATTAATGTTGTTCAGATCTTTGAGAAGGGTGTGTCAAAGGGTGCGATGTTTCTTCTTCGTGGTCCATAGGTTTGGATAGAAGCAGGTATCAGTACATGAAGTTTACAGTCTTCACCATGAGTGAGTGGGCCTTGTGATTAGGTGTGCAGAGGTGGGCAGTGAGTGGGAACTCCCCAGTGCTGTGTCCTGCACCCAACAGATAAGGAAATGGCTGGTTGTAGAGTTGATGTGGCTTACCCAGAGTCACATAGCTAATAAGTAGCCAAACCAGAATTTGTACCCAGATCTTTTGAGTTCAACTCTAATACTCTTTCCTTATATCTTTTATGCTTAGTGGAGGTAGGTGATAGCTTTCCACTGTCTTCCAACATCATCCTTAAGCTTACCATCTGCACAATCTGTAATACAGTATCACTGGATCCTTATGAAAAACACATTAGAGAAGGTGTCATCATCCTACTTCACAAATTCCCTAAGATGTAAGTAACTTGACAAATCTTACAACTGGTCACTAGAGAAACTTCTTCATGTTCAGACCTTCAAGTCTTTGTCTAGTCAGTGTTAAGTGTGTGTATTTTAGAGGTTGGGCGTGTATCAGAGCGCTGTCAGGAAACTGTTCACAGCACTTTAAAGACTGAATCAAGAGATGACTTAGAGAGTCATGGGCAGGGCCGACCTAAGGCAGCAAACAAAGGATGGAGGAGTGAAGGAGGAGCCTGCAGAGAGCTGTAGCTGTGGCATGAGGACCTAATGATTGTGGAGGGATGCAGCTCTGCTAGAGACACAGCACTGAAGCAGGGAAGCAACAGGAGAGAATGACCCGGATTTCTCTCCACCCCCTCCCTCCTATCTCCTGCAAGTAGTGCCTCCCAGGGATTGAACCCAGCTAGCAGCCAGCCAGCAAGGTTGCCCCCAGGGTAGAGAGCAGGATGAAGGAGGCTTGTGGAGGATGAGAGCACATGTAGAACCCCAGCACCCAGGAACTATGCCAGGGTGGAGTGCTCTGAGACATAGGAACACATTACAGGAAGTTAAAACATTGGGAAAGGAAATTTAATGGACCTGAAAAATAGGGTAAATTGTGAGAAAATGTAAATTAGGAGCATGTAAATTATGTGGGTGCCTGTGTCGTTATTTTGAAGAAAACTGTGTGAACCTAACTCTCCCTGAATTGACCACTATGAATAAAGAATTTAAAAACTTCTTTAGAACCCATTTTACAGCCTTCTAAATAGTCTTACTGTTCTCCATTCAATCCTCTGATTTTCCCCTTAAAATATAGAGTTTTAAATCCTTTGAAATAATTTCAATAATTTTTGGAAGACTGAAATTTTATGAGGAGAAAAATAACCTGCCTCTCCAAGTGAAAATACTTGGTATGTATATAACATAGTTTAGATAGATGATATCTAACATTTATTGTTAGAGGATTATCCATTGTGTTTATCAATTTATTTGGAGTAAAATCTGCTTCTTAAACAGTATTTATGCCATACGAGATATTTGTGATCTCAGATGTTTGAGAATCTTTTCCTTTGATACTCTATAACCATATCTCTTTATCATCATCTAAATATTGCCATAAAATATAGTATAAATTATATATGTAATAGATAATGTACTGTAATATTTGCCAAAGTGCTCTTTCAAAAATACGTTGAGTTTGGGTAAAACAAGATAGGCCCAAGTGATTTTTTTTTTTTTTTTTTTTTTTTAGCAGCATTGAGCTCTTCCCATGTCATCTTTTTCCCCCATCTTTGTTAAGTTTTTGGCTTGAACTTCATTGATTCAGCATATGTTGATTATATCATGACTAGATCCTGGACTGTTTCTACAAAATGTGATGTGAAGAATTGCTATAACATTTCCAGTTACCTTATGCAAAAAGTTGCTTTCAAAAGATTTCTAATACATAGAATATACTTAGAGATTATTAGGTTGTATATAAGTTTTCTAATTTGAAGCTGTTCTAAAATTATTGAGGAGCATGATGCTTTTTTTCTGGCAAATTGAAAATGGAATAACCAATGTACAAGAATGGTTCACATAAGATATTACACCAAGACAAATTAAGAGGTTTTGGCAGGAGTGGCATCTGTTTTCAGTTGAGATTTAAGAATAGATGGAGAGTTAATGTGCAGAGGAACACAGGGAAGGCGTCCATCTGGCAGAATCAAAGCAAAGAAGATCCATTTGCCTAAACCATGGTGAAGGTTCTTTTGGAAGGGGCGTGCTAGAGTCAGAGGCTGGATTTATAGAGAAAGCTGAGGGACAGGAAAACGAGAGAGGTTTCTGAGGCATGCTGGAGTGAATCCACAGATTAAAAAACAAAAGCATTAGGTAGTGGATCCTGAAGTCTAGTTTTTGAAAATGTTCTCTGTCAAAATATTGACTGCTCTGGTTGGTGCTAAGTGGCATAACCTGCGCTTCTTTCTCCTTTTACCCTTTCTGAACTCTCTCAGCTCTGGCTCACCTTGGTTTTTTTTTTTTTTTTTTTTTTTTTTTTTTGTGGCTCCTTAGTTTTTGAAAATGTTCTCTGTCAAAATATTGACTGCTCTGGTTGGTGCTAAGTGGCATAACCTGCGCTTCTTTCTCCTTTTACCCTTTCTGAACTCTCTCAGCTCTGGCTCACCTTGGTTTTTTTTTTTTTTTTGCTGTATGCAGGCCTCTCATTGTTGTGGCCTCTCCCGTTGAGGAGCACAGGCTCCGGACGCGCAGGCCCAGAGGCCATGGCTCATGGGCCCAGCCGCTCCGCAGCATGTGGGATCTTCCCGGACCGGGGCACGAACCCGTGTCCCCCACATCGGCAGGCGGACTCCCAACCACTGCGCCACCTGGGAAGCCCTCACCTTGGTTTTTGCACAGGTGTCTAGGAACTGTCATAGAGTTTGAAGGTTACTCTTCTAAGTGGAGCAAAATTCAGGAAGGTAATTTGGGTTGATAATAATATCAGGCAAAGAGAAGTTCCATTTTGTTTCTTCCTTTGAGGCCTCCATCCTCCTGTTTTGGTCTGGACTTGATTGCTTTCTTGTCCTGCTTGTGCCACTGTGGTTCTAGAGAGCAGCCCTCCATCTTACTAGGGCATTCTCCCCAGGATCCTCTGTGTTTCATGGAGCCTAGGTGTTCCTATTTATGTTGGGGAGGGTTTTTTGAGACCCTGTATGTATGGAATGTCAGTTTCCCATTTTCACACTTGATGGGTAGATTGGATGGATTAGATTGGAAATCACTGCCCCTCAAACTTTATTCAAGTTTTTATCGGTTGTTTGTGACCTGTCTCCAGCCACCCACTCCCCACCACCTTTCCCCCTGAACGTCCACCCCACTGCCACCTTGGACATTTGTAGGATTTCCTTTATATCCCTGGTGTCTGAAATTTCAGGATTATGACTTGGTATGGGTCTTATTTCCCTCATTGTGGTGGACACTTATATAATCTGTCCTCCCAATCTTGAAATTTTGTCCTTCAGATCTGAGAAAAATCTTAGGTAATTTCTTCCTCTCTTTTTTCTCTATTTTCTCTTTCTGGAATTCCTTTTGGTCAGATATTGGACCCCCTGAATTAATCCTGTAATTTTCTTATATTTTCCATCTTTCATTGTTTATTTGTTGTATTTCTTTAACATTTCCTCAAGCTTATCTTCTAATCCCTTTTCTGGAATTTTGTTTCTGCTACCATATGTTAAATTTCAAAGTACTCTCTTTTGTTCTTATTATTCCTTTTAAAAATTGCATTTTGTTCCTGCTTTATAGTTTTAATAACTTCTTTTATTTTCCTCAGCATATTAATTATATTAGTTACAGTTTTATTTTGAAGTTTCCTTTTGCTGTCTGTGTAGTCTCTGTTTCCTTGGAGTTTTTTGCCCTCTGTATATTTGCTGTGGTCTCCAACTTTCATAATGGGAGTTTTTCTTTTTTTTTTCCAAATTTCTGTTGATTCTTGGCTGTCAATTCGTTTTAGAGTCTTTTCAGATACTAATGAGCTGATTGAAGGCTCCATCTTAAGAGGTTTGTTGACTAGTATGCTTTACTGTAAGGTGATCTGATAGGGACCCAGTTCTTTCTTTGGGAGAAACCCATACTAGGTGCCTTTGGGCCTTTATTTCTGGAAACCATTCACTTTCTTCAGAAAAAGTCTTCTGATCTCTTGTTTGCTGGGAATGAGCTAGGCTGTCATTGTTTGGGGAGCCCATTTGGGAAAGAGGGGGAAGATTACATGGTTAGTAAATTGTGAAGTGGATGTAAACTTAAGTTGTGTGACTTCAGAGCCTTGCTCTGAGCTATTATGATTCTTGCCTCCTATATTAAAACCTAAGTGGGGCTTCATAGCCTTTTATATCAAGTTTTTTGTACTTTTTGTGTACAGTAGCCCATTTCAGTCCTGTATATATAGGACGGTTAGGAACACTATGTATATGATGATATTCGATTATTTCCAGGTTGGAGATTTATAATTTGTTCTTAATTTGCAGCTTTTTTCAAGGAGCAAACCTCCAAGGGGCCTGTATGTTTATGGAGATGTTGGTAAGTGTGTTAAAATAAGTTTTAAGTGGTCCAAACAAAGAGTTTCCCAGCTTTCACTCAGGGATAACTTCCATTTCTATCCCTCAGTACACTACCAGCAGGAACAGGATGAGGTGAGGTAAAATAGGAGAGAGGAGAGGAGTGCAGTTATCTTAGTTTTTACTTTTATTTCTCATAGAGTGACTGCAGTTGAAGGCAGGATTAGTTAGCATGTTAGGGTGCAAACATTATTTAATGTATAAAGTCAGTTGATCTCAGGGAAGGAAGTCATTTCTAGATAGGTTATTAGATAAACCAGAATCTCATTGCTCAGTGCTATTTGACTCAGGTTAATAACTTAAAAAAAAATAAGCTGTTTGTTCTTACTTTTTTTAAAAAATAAATTTATTTACTTACTTGTTTTGTCTGCGTTGGGTCTTTGTTGCTGTGCGCAGACTGTCTCTAGTTGCGACGAGCAGGGGCTACTCTTCGTTGCGATGCGCAGGCTTCTCATTGCGGTGGCTTCTCTTGTTGAGGAGCACGGGCTCTAGGCGCGTGGGCTTCAGTAGTTGTGGCGCTCGGCCTCAGTAGATGTGGCTCGCGGGCTCTAGAGTGCAGGCCCAGTAGTTGTGGCACACGGGCTTAGTTGCTCTGCGGCATGTGGGATCTTCCCGGACCAGGGCTCGAACCCGTGTCCCCTGCATTGGCAGGCGGTTTATTCACCACTGCGCCACCAGGGAAGTCCCTGAGTAGACGTTCTTAACATATGAATGGTAACATTTCCTTGGTCATGCACTGGCACAAAGACTCACATTTTCTTGGAAACCATATGAGCTGTGACTTACTTTCTGGATTTTCCTAATCAGTTAACGTCTTTCTTCTTCCCTGACTTCATTCTTGCTGAAGTTGTCTGTTTCTGGTTTCTATTTCCTTCAATCAAATCTTTTTCTCCAGTTTTAAACCGCTCCCTGGTTACCCACCTTCACTGATGTCATGAAGGTGGCTCCTCCTTCCTCTGACCTTATGGCTTGTCCTTCAGTTCTTTACATACTCAAAATGCACATTTAATGTAACGAGATCAACAAATTTGCATTGTGAGGAAGTGGTGGCAGAGGTTCGTTATCTTAATAAGAATTTTAGGGTAAGAAAAATAATAGAAGTTGAATAAGTAGTTATACTGCTTTAAAGATCAAAATGTTCTTTTCTGGGTCCTCCCTCTTCTTCTGATTTGTTTACTAATGCCTCTAAATGCCTGTTTTACATTTATAGATTTAGCAAATCTAATAAAAAGGGAATTAGTTAGTATTTAAAAAGTGAATGATAGAGATTCTTCAAACTTGCAGATTCTAAAAATGTGAAAGAACCTCAAACTTTTCTTTTTCTTAGTTCATTGGCTAATAGGTATTTTTGAGACCAATGTATGCTTCTTATTTAGAATCTAATTTATACCAGGTACTGGAGCAGTTTTGTGTGTCTGCACCTTTGGGCACCGCTAGCAGATCTCATTCTGTTGTCATCTCTTATTTTTTGCCTCTTTGGAGAACGTTTACTTCCTATACCTTCACTTTCATGTTCTGTCATCGCTAAAATCTGCATCTTTGTGTTTCTCTTGTTACCTTAACCACTTAACCATAAATGGAGATGGTTAGTAAGGCACAACTGTTTCCACTTCTACAAAGGACTAAAAAAAAACAACAACAACAACTATGAAAGTTGTTGGATTTTTAGTTTGGAAAATACAGCCATATTCTAACGAATTGAAGGAGGTACAATAAACGTAATTTATCTGAATGTTTGAAGGGATTAGAAAAGATGTGTAACATGGGATATTCACATAGGCTGGGTGTGTGACAATCTTTGGCTAGTAACAGCTTCATAATGTAGAGAGGGGAAGAGAAAGGAATTCTGAAATAGGAAGTGAGATGAACGTTTTGGTGGCCATACTCAGTTTAGTTTAGAATATTTACAAAATAGGTAATAAAAGATAGGTCAAATTCTCATTTTGGGGGGGCTCGCTGGCTGGGAGAATAGCCTCAGAATGCCTTTACAAGCTCTTATTCTTTATTATTTTTCTTTTTTAGACTTGGGAAACAGATATTAAATTTTAAAGAGACTTGGTGGAAAAGAGATGTCTGTTTCATAGCATCCCTTTCCCTCTCCTTATTCCTGCCCTTGGCTTGGAATCTGTCATGCCCACTTCACTCTACTCTGTCTTCATAGGTATGTTGAGATGATTGACTCAGATGGACCTCAATACGGGAACCCCAGGAGCATTGATATCATCATGGTTCAATCTTGAAATGTTTTCATTAATAAAATGCTTATCATATCTCATGCAGAAGTCAAAAGCTGCAGTAGTAGTATTTTGTGGCTTCATTCTTACCCTACAGCTGGCTTTCTTACAACAAGGTTTCAGCTCTAAACTAGCAGAATGAGTGGTGATGGCAGGGTTAATGATTTCTCCCGTACATTAGAAGAGAATAAGTACATTTTTGTTTGTCAGTCCCTTTTTTGCTGTCTCCTGGTTTAACCTTACCTGTTCCACATTGATAATTTCACCAGTGGAAAGCTAGACTGTTTTTAAGGTTAGGGGTTGGAAAGCAAAATTCTTCTTGGGTGGGAGGCAGTGGTGGAGGATACCACTTCCAGCTCCTTCTGCAGGAGGTCAGCTGTGAAAAGGGCACCACTAGAGGGGGCTCTCGAGTAGTCATTTTTTGGCTTCCCAACTATAGGCTTAAAAGTTAGAATTTAAAAGATTTTTAGGTTTTATAAATGACTGCCCTAGTAAGAATCTTATCCTGAGAAAATTACAAGGTTTTATTTAGGATTCTGTAGAGACCAAAGCAAAATTATGAAGCAGGTGAAATTTAGTGCTGGTTTCTTTCCTACTTTTTTCCAACATCTGTCCTCATTCTTCCAGTCACTTGACAAATGCTTGTTGAGCACTTGTCTTGTGCCAGGCAGTCTGTTGTTTCTGGAAATGTAATGGTGAATAAAAGCAGACACAGCCTTTGCTCACCCAGAGCTTACAAACTGTGGCAATGGCTTTGAAACATTTTTGAACACGACTCACAGTAAGTAATATATTTTACATCCTGAGGTAGTATATGCTTGGGTGTGTGCACACCACACACATATATATACATACATACTTATAAACATCTTTGTCCTGTAGGATTTCCTACAACTTGGATTTTGCTGATGCATCTCTGTGGTGTGATGTGAGTCCTCCAACTTTGTCTTTTTCAAGATTATTTTGGCAATTCTGTGGCCTTTGCATTTCCATGTTCATTTTAGAATAAGCTTGTTCATTTCTTTAAAAAAAAATCTGGGGATTTTGATTGGGATTATGTTGAAGCTATAGAGCAATGTCTACAGAGAATTGATAACTTAAGATATTGAGTATTCCAATCTATGAGCATGGTATATTTCTTCATTTTAAAATATCTTATTTATTTATTTATGGCTGCGTTGGGTTTCCGTTGCTGCGCACGGGCTTTCTCTAGTTGCAGCAAGTGGGGGCAACTCTTTGCTACAGTACACAGGCTTCTCATTGCGGTGGCTTCTCTTGTTGCGGAGCACGGGCTCTAGGCATGTAGGCTTCAGTATTTGTGGCTCACAGGCTCTAGAGCACAGGCTCAATAGTTGTGGCACACAGGCTTAGTTGCTCCGCGGCATGTGGGCTCTTCCTGGACCAGGGCTCGAACCCGTGTCCCCTGCGTTAGCAGGCAGATTCTTAACCACTGCGCCACCAGGGAAGTCCCTAAAGTATCTTCTTTAATTTCTCTCAGTGGTGTTTTGTAGTTTGTAGTGCAGAGGTTTGCCATATTTTTTGATAAATTTATTCCTGTGTATTTTACTGCAAATGGTATTGTATGTTAACATTTAAATTTCCAGTTGATCACTGCTAGTGTATAGAATCAATTGATTTTTTGGATGACCTTTCTAAATTCAGTTATTAACTCTTATAACTCCTGGTTATTTGGTAGCTTCTTCAGGATTTTTTGTGAACGTAATCATATCTGTGAATAAAGACAATTTAACTTTTTCCTTTACAATTTCTATGCCTTCTAGCTCTTTTTCTTGCCTCATTGCGTAGCTAGGATGCAGTACAATGTTGAACAGAAGTCATGAGAGTGGATGTCCTTGCCTTGTGTCAGATTTTAGGGGAGAAGTGTTCAGTCTTCCCTAGTTAAATATGACGTTAACTGTAGGGTGTGTGTGTGTGTGTTTGTGTGTGTGTGTGTGTGTGTGTTTAATGTATTAGTTTCTTTTATTGTGGCAACATATATATATAATATAAAATTTATCATTTTAACTGTACAGTCCAGTGGCATTAAGTACATTGACATTGTTATGCAAACATCACCACTGTTCATCTCCAGAACATTTTTATCTTCCCAAACTGAAACTCTGTACCTATTAAACAATAACACCCATTCTATAACCCCCTCCTTCCCAGTCCCTGGCAACCACTGTTCTACTTTTGTCTCTATGAATTTGACAACTCTAGGGACCTCATGTAAGTGGGATCATATAATATTTATCCTTTTGTTTCTGGCTTACTTCCCTAGCATGGTATCTTCAAGATACTATGTCAGAATTTCATTCTTTTTTTTCTTTTTATTTCGTTCTTTTTTAAGGCTGAATAATATTCCATTATATTGTATATACCAGTTTTGTTTATCCCTTCATCTGTCGATGGATGTTTGGGTTGTTTCCATCTTCCGACTTCCGTGAATAATGCTGCTATAAACATTGATGAACAAATATTTGTTTGAATCCTAGCTTTCAATTCTTTTGTGTATATCCAGAAGTGGAATTGCTGGATCATATGGTCATTCTGTGTTTAATTTTTTGAGGAACTGCCATACGGTTTTCCATAGCAGCTGCACAATTTTACATTCCCACCAGTAATATACAGGGGTCCCCATTTTCCACACCCTTATCAATACATTATTTTTCTGTTTGTTGTTTTCATAATAGTTATCCTAATGGATGTGAAGTGGTATCTCATTGTAGTTTTGTTTTGCATTTTTCAAATAATTGGTGATATTGAGCATCTTTTCAGTGTAGGTTTTTTGGTATTTGTCCTTTATGAGGTCGAGGAAGTCTGCTTCTTTTCCTAGTTTGCTGAGAGTTTTTATCATGTATGTGTGTTGAATTTTGTCAAAATTTTTTTCAAACGTTGTGAGATTTTATAATTTTTATATGTTGAATTTTATTTTGACAGGGAGTTAAATAAGTTACTTGCATGCCACTTTGATTCCTTTGAAGTATTTTTTTAATTGAAAATTTCATTGAGATAATTACAGATTCACATACAGTTATAAGAAGTAATTCAGAGAGATCTGTATACACTCATTTCCCCTCTAAGGCAACATTTTGCAAAACTATAGTAAAAATATCACAACCAGGTATTGACATTGATACAATTCACCAATCCTGTTCAGATTTCTCCAGTTTTACTTGTATAGTCATCCCTTGGTATCCACAGGGATTGGTTCTAGGGGTCCCCAAGGATATCAAAATTTGGTGATATTCAGGTCCCTTATATAAAATGGCCTAGTACAAGGAATACAGTCAGCACTCTGTATCCATGAGTTTCACATCAGCTGTGCTGTACTCATTTATGTGTGTATTTAGTTCTATACACTTTATCACCTCTGTAGGTTCATATATTCACCACAGTCAAGATACTGAACAACTGTATCACCACAAGAATCCCTTGTATTGCCCATAATTTTATAACCATACATATCCACCCTCCATTTCTACATCCTGGCAGTCACTAATCTGTTCTCCATTTCTAAAATTCTGTCATTTCAAAAATGTTATATAAATGAGAAAGTATGTAACTTTTTAAGATTGGCTTTTTTTTTTTTTCATTGGAGAGTCATTCAAGTTGTTGTATGTATCAATATCTCTGGAAATTGTTTATCACTCAGTTTCCTAGGGGTTCATAACACAGCTTCCCTTGCCTCACATCATGAAGTATCACCCTACGCATGAGCAGCTATTATTCAGCCAAAGACTCAACAGTGTCCACCTGTTGGTTTCTGGAGCTCTTTCATTATATAGCTTGCTCCTCTCTGGCACTTTGCCTTGCAAATTTCACCTGCATTTTGGACTCTCATAATCCTGATCTCTCTTAACTCACTCAGACCTGGGTGTTTAACTTGGATTCACCTTCTCTGTGCAGCAATCTGGAAGGTGCCTCCAAGCTAAAAGTTGGAGTGACATAGGGTTCATCTTCTTAATCCAGTTGTCTGTTGATGGGCACTTGGGTTGCTTCCACGTCTTGGCTATTGTAAATAGTGCTGCTGTGAACTTGGGATGCATGTATCTTTTCAAGTTGGTGTTTTCATTGTTTCCAGATATATACCCAAGAGTGGAATTGCTGGATCATATGGTAGTTCTATTTTTAGTTTTTTAAGGAGTCTCCATACTGTTTTCAATAGCGGCTGCACCAATTTACATTCCCACCAACAGTGTATGAGGAAAAGATATAAAGATATATAATGTTAAACTGCCAAGTTCCATGAGGACAGGAATTTTTGTTAGTTTTGTTCACTGCCATTTCCTAATAAGCACCTAGAATAGGGCCTCACACATGGTAGGCATTCAATGAAAAATGTTGATTAAATAAATAAGAATATTTTATTTATGGTGATTTTGATATTCAGAAGTTGGAATTTTGCATATTCTAGTTTATCAGTTTTTTCCTTTATGATTTCTTCTTTTTGCTTTTATTTTCAGAAACTTTTTATATGATGGTTTTGTTACATTTTAAGCACATTTTTGAAGACGAGCACAATGATTATTTTCAAATATATATTGTTCACATTTTTTGTTAGATAATTCATGACTTCTTTTCTGGATCTATAAGTGTACTATGCTTCATGCAGCAGAATTTGAAACTTTATTAATTCACTTCCTTGTGTAAATGTAGTGATATAAAATTTGCTGCCACTCACTATATCAAGAGACTTGTACTGAATATTTTTGCAAAAAATTACTTTTCAGTCTAAGCGGTCTTCTCATTAAAAATCTGTCTGGTGAATTGTATTTTCTTTTTAAAAAATTTTTATTTATTTATTTATTTGGCTGCGCTGGGTCTGCATTGCAGCCTGCATGCGGGATCTAGTTCCCTGACCAGGGATCAAACCCAGGCCCCTAGCATTGGGAGCGCAGAGTCTTAGCCACCAGGGAAGTCCTGTGAATTGTATTTTCATATACAAAAAACTTTCTGACAATTCAAATGGCATGGCCCAAAGTCATCTTATGGAATGGAGGAAAGCTCAACAGATTTGACTCAAATCTTGCTTCCTGAGCTGCCTGTGAAGTTAGTATAATAATTGCAGCTCCTGCAAGGAGAGCCTGGATGCTTTGGTAAGGTGGTGGTGGAGGAAGCAGTGAGGATGAGAGACAAGACCAGCATCCCCTGGCCTGCCTGCTGGGGAATGCTGGGTGTGAACCAAACTTGACCACTGTCAGTGTCCCCAAAGCTCTGGGCTTTCTGTGAGGGAATAGGCTTCCTGTGCATGCCTTGTGAAATGCTCAGGCTGTTGACTCTTCGATTACTAATGCGATCGTAGTGATTAACAGTTTGAGTGCTGAAAATTAGATAATTTAATTATAAGGGTTAACTGTATCTGAATTTCTTCAAGTAAGCCTCATTTTGAAAGCCAATATTCTCAGTTTTTTAAAAAAGTGTTATAGGACTTCCCTGGTGGCATAGTGGTTAAGAGTCCCCCTGCCAATGCAGGTGACACAGGTTTGAGCCCTGGTGGGGGAAGATCCCACAAGCCATGGAGCAACTAAGCCCATGCCCCACAACTACTAAGCCTGCACTCTAGAGCCTGTGAGCCACAACTACTGAGCCCGCGTGCCACAACTACTGAAGCCCACGCACCTAGAGCCCGTGCTCCACGACAAGAGAAGCCAATGCAATGAGAAGCCCGTGCACCGCAAGGAAGAGTAGCCCTCGCTCACCACAACTGGAGAAAGCCTGCGCTCAGCAACGAAGACCCAATGCAGCCAAAAATAAATAAATTAATTAATTTAAAAAAAAAGTGTTATAATTGGCAATTCTCCAGCTCTAACATCTATTATTTATTTTCAGTGTTTATGTTAGGTGCTAATCTGTATTTTCTTATTTTTCACTGTTAAATTTTCCTATAGTGCCTAAGATAGTTCCTCATCCTTTGTAATGGCCCAATAAATAATTAATTAATTAATTAGGGCTTCCCTGGTGGCGCAGTGGTTGAGAGTCCGCCTGCCGATGCAGGGGACACGGGTTCGTGCCCGGGTCTGGGAGGATCCCACATGCCGCGGAGCGGCTGCGCCCGTGAGCCGTGGCCGCTGAGCCTGCGCGTCCGGAGCCTGTTGCTTCGCAACGGGAGAGGCCACAGCAGTGAGAGGCCCGCGTACCGCAAAAAACTTAATTAATTAAAGTTATTTTATTTATACTGTGCCTTTTGGAAGAGAAACTGAAGAATGAATAATCTGTAAATCTTGCCAGTTTAAAAGCATAGTTCTCTGGAGGAAATATTCCCTGGAGTGCTAACTAAATGTTGTATTTCTTAAAAACAGGATTTTAACAGAAAAGAATAATATCAACATTTTATTTTTAGGTAGTTTAGCATAAGACATAAACACTGCTATTAAAAAAGTTAACATAGTCTTAAGCTTTCCAGTAGCAGAGTGTGGTTTCATTATCCCAAAGCTAATGAACAATCATTAGAGCAATCAGTACATACTGTTTAATAGTTTTGGTTTTTTTTTTAAGGTACAGGAAAAACAATGGTGATGGACATGTTTTATGCTTATGTGGAAATGAAGAGGAAAAAACGGGTTCATTTTCATGGTTTCATGCTAGATGTTCACAAAAGTAAGTTAATGATCTGAAAGAAGTGATTAAATGGACAAACATTACAAGATAATTTTCCTCATCTCAAAGTTCTTAATCTTTTAAAAAATTATATTTTTGCTAAAAGTAAGATTTTATTTGGTTTCATTTGTTTTGTGCTATATTGAAGCAATTAGTAATGTGTCCAGAGTTGGTCCTAGAGACAAATTCATTACTTCCAAATCAGAGAACAGAGGTTACTCTGTGAAGGTCAGGCATTTTGTCTTTCTACTAAGGATCAATAAGAAATCTTTAAGCCTCACCTGTTTCACAAAGTTATTCTTGATTAGGCCTTTTCCTCTGTGTCACCTTAGCATGTAGGCATTCAGTTTGTTCTTGTATGTATGCTTTATTTCTTTGTCAAGGGTATGTTATTTCATCTTTGCATTATTTGTTTACTAGCTATAGTGTAACCTTCTCAGGGCAGGAATATTGTACTTTTCTTAGAATACTTTCAGCATTTAGTAACATAGAGTGAATGAAGTGGGACTGGCTGGAAACAAGGGAACATCCTGATTAGATATGCTAGACATAGAGGGCAGGATCACCTCCTTTGCCTGCATCTCTGAAATCCTCAGGGCTAAGATCTGTGTGTTGATCCATCAGTCACAATCTGGTCATCTATTCTATCACTTTGTCATCTCTGAAGTGATTGAAGAGTGGAGATGGAATGACCACAAAGTGTTCTTACAACCATGGGAATATAGTAATACGTGAACAACTTATTTGAGGTGGAGAAACTGCAACCAACCTCAATAATCATATTTGTTTGTATGTGAAATTTAAACTTCATTTTTATGTTCACACTCTGTTTCATTTAGAGATTTTAAAAATATGTTTTAGTTATCTAAAATGTACTGTTAATACAGTATTTGATTTGTGTTTAACTTCATCCATTTAAGGAATACACCGCCTTAAACAGAGTTTGCCAAAAAGGAAACCAGGATTCATGGCTAAATCATACGATCCAATAGCTCCTATAGCTGAAGAAATCAGTAAAGAAGCAAGTCTTTTATGTTTCGATGAATTTCAGGTAAGGTAGAGATGTTTCATAGATGTAGAATGGTATACTGAAGGAAGTATGAGTATTTAAATTCTGTTCCTGATTTTATCAGTTTTATAAATAGATTTAATACATTATTATCTCTTATGACTTTAATTTTATTATCTAGTCCAGAGGTCGGCAAACCACAGCTTGCACAGGGCAAATCTGGCCCATCTGCTTTTGTATGGCCAGTGAGAAGAGGAAGATTTTTATATTTGTAAAAGGTCATTAAAAAAAGAAAAAGAAAATGTAGCAGACACCATATATGGCTTGCAAAGCCTAAAATATTTACTATTCTGCCTTTTATAGGAAGTTTGCCTACCCCTATTTTCTAGTCAATGGATTCACATTTCCCCTACACCACGATGGAAATAATATAATTATTACAAAATAATGTCTTTAAAGATGTTTGACTGTTTTTTAAAAGTGTTATTAAAAAGAAACAGGTGATTCACACATCTCATTTAAGCTTCACCACTTATCTGTGATGAAGGAAGAGAATTGCCCTAGTTGAAATTTCTTTTTCCCCCCTAGTTGAAATTTTAAAGTTTGTTCTAGTTTTAGGATTCAAAACTGTGCATTTAAATTGGTAGTACATTATTTCCTGATCTTTATTTCTTATGAGAACAACGCATCAAAGCAAGCACCATGTCTTATGCTTATTCTGTATCCTATGTCATGTCCAGTGTTATAATAGTAGTAATTAATAATATAACAGTAACAATAATAATAGTAGAAGATACTCTAGGTTAAGAATTACTTTCACTTTATTTGACTGCTCTTTTTAGTAGTTATAAAATGTAATAGTTGGTTTTTCTAAGATGCTTACCATAAGAGCAATTGATTGTTGGAATGAAAATAGAAAAATCCACAAGGACTGAATATAAGCTTAAAAACAGGGCATCACACCCAAAGCTTTTGAAAAAATATTTCTCGGGCTGAGTGCAGAAACTCCTGTCTCATTGCCTAGAATAAAGGCCCAGAGAACTTTTAGGAGTAGCAGACTAACTTGTTATATGCCTACCCTGAGGCAGGCCCTGAGTGATTCATACATCTCATCTAAGCCTCACAGTGTATTTGTAATGAAGTGAGGAAATTGCCCTAGTTGAATTTTAAAGTTTCTTCCAGTTTTAAGATGCTCTGAAATTATGCATTTAAATTGGTAGTGAGTTATCTCCTGTTCTTCTGTGCTTAGAAACCTGGGTTAGTGGGAAGATGATGTGGCCAGGATGCCTTTAGCCCAAATGAGGCATGTAGGTCTCCTCTAGCAACTCGATACTCATAGCTAACAGTGGTCTCGATTTATGATAGAGGAGAAAGGAGAATTTTTACCAGGAATGGTGTTATACTGAACCATCTGGGAAGGAGGAATTTTTATTTCTTTCTCCCTTCAATCATATTCAGACAGCCTGGCATTCACACTTTGTATTGTAGAACTACAAAGGTCTTCAAAAGAAAGGCTTATGGAAAAGAGATGTTCCTCTGCTACTCTGAAGGTACACTAAGTACACTGGTGTACTGCAGAAAGAGAAGGGCCTCATTTAGTTCTAAAAATAGCACCAAGTTAGCAGTTATGTGGACTTCAACAACAAAAGTCAGTGTTGAATCAGTGAAGGCCATTTCTCTTGGTTTCTCATTATGAGTCTTTTAACCAAAATATCTCTAAACAAAATTGAATCGACACAGTTAAATTTTTTTTTCCATTTAGAAACAGAAGTTTTATTGAAACAGGGAAACCACTGATGTGAACAAAGCACTATTTCTATATGTTACTTGTATTGTGTCAACTTTTTAAAGCAAAATAAACTTTACACGACTCAGTACCTTCTCCTTTTGCCACAGTTATCAGGTATTTGTCGCAGTTAAATTTTTTTTTTCATATGGTTTTTATTCTTCAATTTGTTAATATGGTGTATCACATTGATTGATTTGCGTATATTGAAGAATCGTTGCATCCCTGGGATAAATCCCACTTGAACATGGTGTATGATCCTTTTAATGTGTTGTTGGATTCTGTTTGCTAGTGTTTTGTTGAGGATTTTTGCATCTCTATTCATCAGTGATATTGTCTGTAATTTTCTTTTTTTGTAGTATCTTTGTCTGGTTTTGGTATCAGGGTGATGGTGACCTCATAGAATGAGTCTGGGAGTGTTCCTTTCCTCTGCAATTTTTTGAAAGAGTTTGAGAAGGATAGGTGTTAGCTCTTCTTTAAATGTTTGATAGAATTCACCTGTGAAGCCATCTGGTCCTGGACTTTTGTTTGTTGGAAGATTTTTAATCACAGTTTCAATTTAATTACTTGTGATTGGCCTGTTCATATTTTCTATTTCTTCCTGGTTCAGTCTTGGAAGGTTATACCTTTCTAAGCATTTGTCCATTTCTTCCAGGTTGTCCTTTTTTTTTTTTTTGCGGTACGCGGGCCTCTCACTGTTGTGGCCTCTCTTGTTGTGGGGTACAGGCTCCAGACGTGCAGGCTCAGTGGCCATGGCTCATGGGCCCAGCCGCTCCGCGGCATGTGGGATCTTCCCAGTCCGGGGCACGAACCCATGTCCCCTGCATTGGCAGGCGGACTCTCAACCACTGTGCCACCAGGGAAGCCCCAGGTTGTCCATTTTATTGGCATAGAGTTGCTTGTAGTAGTCTCTTAGGATGCTTTGTATTTCTGTCGTGTCCGTTGTAACTTCTCCTTTTTCATTTCTAATTTTATTGATTTGAGTCCTCTCCCTCTTTTTCTTGATGAGTCTGGCTAATGGTTTATCAATTTTGTTTATCTTCTCAAAGAACCAGCTTTTAGTTTTATTGATCTTTGCTATTGTTTTCTTTGTTTCTATTTGTTTCTATTTATTTCTGCTCTGATCTTTATGATTTCTTTCCTTCTACTAACTTTGGGTTTTGTTTTTTCTTCTTTCTTTAGTTCCTTTAGGTGTAAGGGTAGATTGTTTATTTGAGATTTTTCTTGTTTCTTGAGGTAAGCTTGTATTGCTATAAACTTCCCTCTTAGAACTGCTTTTGCTGCATCCCATAGGTTTTGGATCATCGTGTTTTCGTTGTCATTTGTCTCTAGGTATTTTTTGATTTCTTCAGTGATCTCTTGGTTATTTAGTAACGTATTGTTTAGCCTCCATGTGTTTGTGTGTTTTACATTTTTTTCCCCTGTAATTGATATCTAGTCCCATAGCGTTGTGGTCAGAAAAGATGCTTGACATGATTTCAGTTTTCTTAAATTTACTGAGGCTTGATTTGTGACCCAAGATGTGATCTATCCTGGAGAATGTTCCATGCGCACTTGAGAAGAAAGTGTAATCTGCTGTTTTTGGATGGAATGTCCTATAAATATCAATTAAATCTATCTGGTCTATTGTGTCATTTAAAGCTTGTGTTTCCTTATTAATTTTCTGTTTGGATGATCTGTCCATTGGTGTAAGTGAGGTGTTAAAGTCCCCCACTATTATTGTGTTACTGTCGATTTCCTCTTTTATAGCTGTTAGCAGTTGCCTTATGTATTGAGGTGCTCCTATGTTGGGTACATATATATTTATAATTGTTATATCTTCTTCTTGGATTGATCCCTTGATCATTATGTAGTGTCCTTTCTTGTCTCTTGTAACATTCTTTATTCTAAAGTCTATTTTATCTGATATGAGTACTGCTACTTCAGCTTTTTTTTGATTTCCATTTGCATGGAATATCTTTTTCTATCCCCTCACTTTCAGTCTGTATGTGTCCCTAGGTCTGAAGTTGGTCTCTTGTAGACAGCATATATAGGGCTCTTGTTTTTGTATCCATTCAGCAAGCCTGTCTTTTGGTTGGAGCATTTAATCCATTCACATTTAAGGTAATTATCGATATGTATGGTCCTCTGACCATTTTCTTAATTGTTTTGGGTTTGTTTTTGTAGGTCCTTTTCTTCTGTTATGTTTCCTACTTAGAGATGTTCCTTTAGCATTTGTTGTGGAGCTGGTTTGATGGTGCTGAATTCTCTTAGCTTTTGCTTGTCTGTAAAACTTTTGATTTCTCCGTCGAATCTGAATGAGATCCTTGCCAGATAGAGTAATCTTGGTTGTAGGTTCTTCCCTTTCATCACTTTAAATATGTCATGCCACTCCCTTCTGGCTTGTAGAGTTTCTACGGAGAAATCAGTTGTTAACCTTATGGGAGTTCCCTTGTATGTTATTTGTCGTTTTTCCCTTGTTGCTTTCAGTAATTTTTCCTTGCCTTTAATTTTTGCCAATTTGATTACTACGTGTCTCGGCGTGTTTCTCCTTGGGTTTATCCTGGCTGGGACTCTTTGCACTTCCTGAACTTGGGTGGCTATTTCCTTTCCCATGTTAGGGAAGTTTTCGACTATAATCTCTTCACATATTTTCTTGGGTCCTTTCTCTCTCTCTTCTCCTTTTGGGACTCCTATAATGCGAATGTTGTTGTGTTTAATGTTGTCCCAGAGGTCTGTTAGGCTGTCTTCATTTCTTTTCATTCTTTTTTCGTTATTCTGTTCCGCAGCAGTGAATTCCACCATTCTGTCTTCCAGGTCACTTATCTGTTCTTCTGCCTCAGTTATTCTGGTATTGATTCCTTCTAGTGTATTTTTCATTTCAGTTATTGTAATGTTCATTTCTGTTTGTTTGTTCTTTATTTCTTCTAGGTGTTTGTTCTTTAATTCTTCTAGGTCTTTGTTAAACATTTCTTGCTTCTTCTCGATCTTTGCCTCCATTCTTTTTCCAAGGTCCTGGATCATCTTCACTATCATTTTTCTGGAAGGTTGCCTATCTCCACTTTATTTAGTTGTTTTTCTGGGGTTTTACCTTGTTACTTCATCCATCACAGTTAAATTTTTGATTAAGGTATTGAAATTAAAAATTTTAAAGTATATTAATACCCAACCTTTGTAAAGTAATTCAGGGTTTACAAAGTGTTTTTACATCCTTACTTCATTTAATTCTATTAAATAATTATTATTATTTCCATCATGTATATGAGGAATATAAAGGCATCAGAATTTCTTAGGTATCAGGTAAAACTCATTACCCTTAACTTAAAAAATGTGAATTTTAAAACTTCTGAGAAATGATTGGCATGTTTCTGTGACATGAGGGCCATTGGCAAGACTGTTTAAGAAGATTAGGAAAAGATAAAAGTATGGTTGTTCAAAGCAGATCCTGAGAAGATTTATCGCAAGCAGGTCCAAATTACCCATTAGGCACAATAGTTATGGTGCTGAGGGTCCATGGTAGTTTTAGGGGCCCATGAAAATGTTTTAATTTAAATTCTTTTAAAATTTGAAGAAGAAATGAATATGTCAATAATGAATCCAGCCTGTATCTGTCTGCATCTGTACTATATTTGTCTTATACCAACATAGTTATAAAATATAATTTATGTATATATGTATATTTATATATATTTTTTTAAGTAAATTTATTTTTTAATTGAGGAAGGGGCTTCTGAAGGTTAAAGGGCCCATGAAAATCATAATGCCACCCTGATAGTGAGGTCCTAACAGAAACCTGTGTGGTTGCTCTGGGCATTCTCCATTGAGTTCAGGTTTTAGAAGACTGATACATGGTTGAGAAGAAGGAAGCAAAAGCAACTATCTATCAGGATGAACCAAATCTTGTAAAAGAAATATAAGGCAACAAAAAGGATTTTTTAAATTATATATTAAGGATGTGTAAGGGAGATCAAGAGGGAGACAGACCCCTTGCTCATAAAATGTTTCTTGCTAACGAAGAGAAGAAAGTGGATGTGATGGCTCTGTTTGTCATCTCCTGCCTTATCCAGAGTTGGTTTAATATTCATTCATTCACTTAGTCATTCATCCCAGTTGTCTTAAAGACCTTATTCCATACTACAGAACCCTATCTGTCCCACAGTCAAATGGATCATGTCTGGACATCTGATGTATGAGTAGCCAGTCCACAAGCTTGTCAACAACCTTGGACTTGTGTGGTGTGGCCTGGGGGTTGAGCCAATCATATACTTTTTCTCATGTATTTGAACTAAAAGATGCAGAGGGAAGTGCCCACTTAGTAATGAGACAGGAACAAAGAGACATAAGAAGTAGCTGAATCACATTAGGGGGAGGAATACCAGGGTGCTCCCTAGACAGCTGCAGAGCTACCTGTAATTTCATGCCAATCTCCAGTTCCTGTTCCCAGGAGGTGCTTTCAGTGCTGTTCCATCCTGAGGTCTCAAGTATAAACCCCTTATGTTTAGCTGAAACTCCTGTGCCTGTTTCTTGCAAAGAGTCTTGATGAGAAAGGAACTATTCAATTCATGTTTTGCTCTTATCTTCTATGTCAAGAAGGATTTCCCTATGATCTAGAAAAGAATAAATAGGAGTACTGTGAGGAAATCTCACCTTCCTTAATATAAAATCTGTTACCTCTAATGGAAGGAGGTTTACCTGATGAACCAAAGCCCAAGAAAAGCAAAGAGATGAGGTATCTACTAGGATGCTTTTGGCTGCAGGTAACAGAAAACCCAACTTAAAAGGGCTTAAACTTGAAGGTGGGATATATTATGCTATATAAGATGGTGTCATTACCCTTGCTCAAACCCCCCTGCTTCCTCTCTAACATTATCTCCTATACTTTCAGATTCACTCAATGCTCCCTACTTTTTCCAATCCTATTTTCTTCATAGATTAGGGAACCGTAGTTAATAGTGGGTGTTATACCAAATGCTTCTTTCTCAGCAGGGCGCTGAAGGAAATATGTACAGAGACAACAGAACAAGACCGAAAAACAAATTGATTGCTTTTATTTGCTCACAAATTTCAGTGTAGCGTTCTAGTATGTTAGAGTTGACCCTCTTCCCTTGAGCAAAGTTGGCCTAAATGTCCTAGAATGAAAAATGTTAATAATCTTGCTGTTTTGTTTCCCCTGAAGTACCAAACTTGAACCTTGGAGCTTACCACTGCATGCAAGAAAAGACCAATATTTGCATATACCCCTTGTGGAGAAGAGCCAGGGAAAGCGAGAATCTAAGGGCAAGAATGTGTCCCCTAAGGGCAGAGAGATCACTGAGCAGAGCCTAGATTTCCTAGTTTCAGTATCCTGGACTATCTTTCACTGGTCTTAGAGAAGCTCCTCTAGCACATCAAAACTGGATTAATTGCAAGTCCAGATCTCTACCTGTCCCCCTTTTCTAAAAATCAAAAGGGTAAAATGATACCCCAGGATATTGCTGTATCAGCACTCTGACCCCCAACATCTGTACGATTTAGAACAAACAAGCCAAGCCTTTTCACTTTCTGCATGGAATAACCTCCCCCATATGTCCATCAGGATAACTCTTACTTCTTCAGATCTTTGCTCAATTATTTCCTTAACAAGGCCTATACCCTGTTTAAAATTGCAATTTGCCATTGACCCCCACTCTTCTAATGCCCCTTACCCTCCTTTTTTTTCATAACATATATTGCCTTCTGACATATATTTACTTATTTATTGTGTTTATTGCTTATTATCATTATTTCTCTACAGGAATGTAAACTTGAAGGCAGGAATCTTTGTTTTGCTAATTGACGTATCTGAAATGTCTAGAACAGTGCTTGAGAATGAATTAATGAACAATAATAATGAGTGAACAGATGAATGAATAAATCTTAGTACCAAATGATAACTGTTGAAGTAGTCCCCCAACTAAGTCCCACTTCCCTTATATATAACAACCTGCATTTTTTCCTGTCAACATTCTAAATTATCTTCACATTTTTGTCTAATTTAATAGGTGAAAAATGGGATCTCATTGTTTTAATGTGTATTTCTTTAAGTAATATTATGGTTGATTTTTTAAATATCTATTTGCTTACTGTTAATATCCATCTTTTAGGAACTGTTTGAGTCAATGCCCGTTTATTTATTAGAAAGCTTTTATTTTATCTATTAGTTTATTCTGTAATAATATTACCTACTGTTTACTGAGTGCTTTCTGTGTTCCTAACTACTGTACTATGCTATGTATCATTCCATCTACAGCTAAAATTCTGTATAGCTATACGTAAATAATAAGGACTTAACCTAGCATATGTAACATATATAGGTAACAATCATAATCAACATTTCTTGAGGATTTACTGTATGTATTGTAACGATTTTGCAGAGTAGTTGTTATTACTGCCTTTATTGGATTGATGAGGGAATTAAGGGTCAGAGAGGTTAAGTGACTTTTCCAAGATCATACAGCTGGTAACTATGTTTGAATCCATCATCAGTGCTCTTATTCACTAGTAGTAAAAGCTATGTTATGTGTTCTCTTTGGTATATTTCTTCTATTATGTGTTTAAATATACAGACCTAGAACTGGGTGGGCTTTTAGTAGATGTTTTAATGATGGAACCTAAAAATTATCCTTAAGCCTATTAAGCCTAGTACGATACATTGCTGATTTACTAGCAAAGAATTTTTTAGGCACTTTAATCTTAACAACAGTATGTCTGCAATCACCACTTCACTTTTCAAATTGAATCCTATTAGGGGTCTTGATTTTTAACTAGTTGTTATTAGCCATTAGGTGATGTTAATTAGTATAATATTTATTTTACTAGGGGGATGAATGGGAATTGTTGCTGCTTAAAAACAAGAACATAGTTTTTTCTCTTGAATTTAGGGCATTTTTAAGATTATGTTTTCGTAGCATTCAGATTACATTTGCAGAAGTTATTCCTCATTAGCTTGGTCATCTTTACTAAGTGTACCATTTCAGTTTTACGTGTGATAGATGCAGTATTCTTATCCTGTTTGAGAAATTTGTAGATAGGATGTTTTTATGTGTTTTAATTACTGAAATAAAAGAATAAAGTTTTCTTTAGGGTCTTCATTATATTCTCTTTGAATATTAACATTTCTTATTAAACCATTTGTGATTCTGAAGATATCAGAATACCGAAGGAGAACAAATTTTTATTAAAAAATGTTATTTTTTCATGTCTCTTTTTAGGGATACTGGATAGATGTTTTACTAATATGCCCCCCCCCAAAAAAAGAATTCTGATGAGCAGAATATCATTCAAAATTCTCCTCTGTAAGCTATCAATATCATTTAAAAAATAGTTTTGACCGTTTTTATAAAACAGGAAAGCTATTAAAAACTGCTAATAAAAATAGATGCTTATTTCTGTGCTAATACTAATTACTAATAATGCATGCTTATGTTTGTCACTCATTACATGGCACTGTACCAATCAGTGGATGACTGAGACTCAAGCACTTACACATGTAAATTAACAGTTAGATTTTTTTTTTTCCTTTTTTTACTTAAGTGAGTCATAATGGAAAGCAACTCTAGGTCATAAAAAATCTTCTCTCTTTAATGCTAATGAAATGTCTCCACTCTCTGTATTAGCAGACTACCCTTAGTGGTAATCTGTAGCCTTCTCTTTTGTTCCTGGTGGTAATGAAATGCTGGGTGCTGAAAAAGCTCGCTCTTCAAGAATGTGTGGCCAATTGTCTTCTGTTCACTTATACTGTAAAATTTCTGTTCCCCAGCAAAGCTGAACAAGTGCAGGGACAAGATCAAAAGAGTATACATTGGCACCCGGCTACACCAAGTGACTCCTGCTTTATTAATTAGCCATAGCTTCTCCAAGTTAATTTACTCTGCTAGAGCAAAAACATTCTGTAATACAAAAACAACAAATTATAATTCACCCACAAGTCCTTATTGTTTGCTTTCTTCAACTTTCAGTTTAAACCTTTGTACAGTGTTATAAGCTAAACATCCCTTCACTTTTCTGAACCTTAGAGCAAAAAAGCTATTTTTATTTTTTTCAAGAACCTCAGCGATATAGTCAAATGATCATTTTTATTCTCTAAAATTGGGTGATTTTAATTGATATCATTCTTTTTAAAAGTCAGTGCATTGGGAATCCAATTTAAAAGTGCAGTTGCTTCTAAAATTTGCAAGCTTGTTCTGTCCTCTCATCAGAAATGCCACTGGTGTTTAAGCATTTGAAAAGGGCCTTCTCTGTGAGTGTTTTGGCGGAAGCAAAATTTGACAGTGATCCTAAGCTCCAAATTAAATAATATCAGTACCACTTTCCTTTTCATTTTAATCACCACTTTGTAAGTTCCTGAAGTCTTTTTAATTTAAGGAATCTTCAGTAGTTTTTTAGTTAGTATTTTAAAGTTATAGCCTGAAACAGCAAAAAAAAAAAGATCTGCACATTCCCATATCTTGGTTTGGTTTGGTTTTGTTCAGGTGGAAAGGAAATAATTAAACTTTTGCGTAAGATATCAGCTGAAAGAGAAAAGTGATTTAGACATCTGTCACCCAGGTTGTTATTGTTCATAGTGTTATAACCATTTAGTTGGCAACTTTTAGTATTATGATCTAATTTGAAAGAATTCCACTAGTTTCTATGTACTTTAACATGGTTTAAAAATAACAATGTGGGGCTTCCCTGGTGGCACAGTGGTTGAGAGTCCTCCTGCCGATGCAGGGGACACGGGTTCGTGCCCCAGTCCGGGAAGATCCCACATGCCGCGGAGTGGCTAGGCCCATGAGCCATGGCCGCTGAGCCTGCGCGTCCGGAGCCTGTGCTCCGCAACGGGAGAGGCCACAACAGTGAGAGACCCGCGTATCGCAAAAAAAAAAACAACCAAAAAACAAAAAAAACAATGTGATATTTATTGTGTGATATATTTTGTGAATATAAAATAAGTTTTATTGAGATTATCTAAAATGTGCTGTTAAAGGAAGATCAAAGCATTTTTACATTGGGAGTATATAAAACCCATGTTATTATATTCTTAGGGGAAGGTGCAATGATTAACATCAATCTTCACTATATATTTATTTTTTGAAGTCAACTTCCTACCCTCCCTAATTTCTGTATTTTGGAGGATTTTTTTTTTCAGGAGCTCTTTTTAAAATTTTTATTATTTTTTTTTTTCACATCTCTATTGGAGTATAAATGCTTTACAATGTTGTGTTAGTTTCTGCTGTACAACAAAGTGAATCAGCTATATGCATGCATATATCCCCATATCCCCTCCCTCTTGAGCCTCTCTCTATTTTTTGGGATTAAAAAAAAAAAAGTTACCATTAAGCTTACTTGCTAATTGTGGATTTTTAAAAATAATTTTAGAAAAGATCAGTGGTTATATGTATCTCTGTAACTTAGATGAAATAGTGTTATCTGCATTATGCATTTCTGGTTTTGTCAGAAGCTTTTTTTTTAAAGCACTGTGTTAACCATTCTTGTAAGGTTTTTTTTTTTTTTTGGTAGAAGGAATATTTGTGTTTGGGAAGGTTAGCAGAGGCTGGCTGTGCTGGAAGTGACTGCAGTGCCTTTTGATTATTCATGGACAGTAATAGAAGGCACTTAAAAAGAACAATGAAATTGCTTATTTTTGTGATGGGCCATCTGTTGAATTGTTTTGTGCAACAATTGCACAATAGTATCTATGTCATATCATTCTATTTTCAACAGCAGCTGATTATGTCTCACTGGCTACTTGTCCTTATTTCTAAAGTCTCATGACCATTTAAAGTCACCTTTTCAGGGACCTTTGCCAGAAAGGTATTAGAAATCTCAAATAGCCTGTGTTTTTTTTTTTTTTTCTTTTTTTCTCTCTCTTCTTTATTCGGGGAGGGAGGCTGTGATGGGAGTAGGAGGGGGGAGTTGATCATGTTAGTTCTAATTAGTTAGACTTCCTAGATGTTTAGGACAATTATCTGTGCTTTCCACCTGTAGTTCTATAAAATAAGTTAACATAGAATCAGTTGATAATTTGGATAGAAATGATAGGCTTGCAAAAAAGAAGAGTCAGGTTTAAAGACTGCAGGCTTTCATGCTTTTAATTATCTACTCTTTTCTACATGATAATTAGAATTTTTCTCTTGGAATTCACTTCTATTTTTTTTTAAAAAAGGATGAACCATTAGCAAATTTGTTAGAGCAGAAGCGAAATTAAAATAAAACAAATGTATTGCTGTCCATAGGTCACTGACATTGCTGATGCCATGATTCTGAAACAGCTTTTTGAAAATCTGTTCAAAAACGGGGTCGTCGTTGTGGCAACATCCAACAGGCCACCGGAAGGTAAAAACAAACACTGTGCTGTACTGTCTTATCCAATTAGGTAGAAATGAACAAGCTTTTAAAAATTCACAATTTTGGACTCATTTTATTGTGTTAATAAATCTGATTACTTTGCTTTATCCTAAGTTTTATAACTAACTTAATCTGAAAAATCAGTCGGTATTTGTATAATATTTGAAAAATCTTTCCTAAATCCACATGATCTCCCGTGTTTGAGGCACTTGCAGTTTTTCCCTGAGCATTAGATATGCCATGTGTGCGCATATCAAAAAAATACAGGCCTCTCTAACTGCATTTTATGGGCCATAAAAGAAACTCAATGAAATGAAAGAAAAAGTTCCTAATTAAATCTTGGAAAAATACTTAAAGCTTTCCTGCATAAGTGGTTTCTGATACTTCATTTATCATTTCTGAAAAAGCACTTGTGGCTTATTAGGACATTATTAAAAATTAAAATACAATAATATATAGATAAAAACAAGTTTAAATTTTGTGTCTTTCAGCCCATCATGTGGTCAGTTGAAGGTTGAAAGAACCAAAAATAATATTTTATGCATTCTTAATATTAACATCTGACTGGAATGCTATTCTGCCAGATACCTGCATGGCTAAGTTCTTACCTCTTTCGGGTCTTTGCTCAAAGGTTACTTTGCCAATGAAGCCTAGACTCATCTCCCATTTAAATCTACAACCCATGCTCTTTTTTCCTGGCACCACTTCTTTTTACCTGCTCTATTTTTTTCACATAGCACTTATGGAGCCACCATGTAGTTTACTTATTTACTATATATATAGTTTATTATCTATCCTCTGCCAGGATGCAAAAGCTTCAGGAGGGCAGCAACTTTTATCTCTTCTGTTCACAGATATGCATATTTTAAGTACCTAAAACAGTGCCTTGTACATGGATGGATCTCAGTAAATAGTCTTAGAATGAATGTTGAATAAATGTGTGTTCTCAGGATCTCTCTGGCTGCAGTACTGAGACTAGATTGTGGGGATGAGGTTTCAAGGTTGGAAGTAGGGAGACCATTTAGGAGATGACTGTAACAATCCCGAGGGGACATGATGGAGCAGTGCAGGTGGTAGGAGTGGTCAGATTTTGTAGACAGAGTCAAAAGGATTTACTGATGGAATGAATATAGGGTATGGAAATAAAAAAGATCAAGAATGACTGAAAGATTTTGGCCTGAGCAATTGGAAGGATAAAATTGCTGTTTACTGAGATGGGGAAGACTATAAGAAAAGCTAATTTGGGTAGAGAAGTAGGGTTTCTATGATTATGAGGCTGATGATGCATTTAAGAGTTTGGATTTCAGTGGAAAGGTTTAGACTGGAGATATAAATTTGGGAGTCATCAGTCCTAAAGGAAGCTGGTAAGAGCAGCCAGTGAGTAGGAGGAGAGCCAAGAGAATGTCAAGCAAGGAAAAGGAAAGTGGTACAAAAACGATGGATGATCACCTTTGTTAAATGCTGCTAGGAGGTGAAAAATGAGGTTGAGAATTGACCACTGGAATTGGTAACATGGAGTTTATAACTGAACCTGAAAAGAACAATGTAGTGTGAGTTTTTACTTTTTAAATTAAGTCATGTCACATTAATGACTTATAATGAATTTGTAATCTACTAATATACCCAGATATTACTATGTGAGCTGTTGTCAAACTAGGTCTCTCTCTTTCTATATTTTTGTAGTTGATCTCTTTTTTCTTCCTATTACATTTCAGCTTATTAGTTTGTCTACGTTGTACCATATTATTGATTTATGTTGATATTTTTTGAAGTATGATTCTAATAAATTTTTTTTAACTACCCCTACTAGCTATGACATTTATAAACTTAGTAATCGTGCTTCTGTGTCTTTAGCCATTCATTAACTAAAATATTAAATAGGGTAGGGCCAAGTTTAGACTCCTGTAGTATACCATTAGAGGCCTTATTTTAGGGAAACATTAATTAGTTAATCAATACCTTAAGACCTAGTTATTCAAACAATTACACTTATACCTAATCTGTTACACTATAAGAGAATTATGAATGATTTTGTTAGATGCATTTATTAAAATCCTTATAATGTTATATATAGCATTCTTGTGATTTATTAGTGTAACAACTCTATGAGATAAGGCAGTGAGTTTTTCATATTAGATCATCGATGGGGATGTGAGGCTTGACTCTCTTTCAGTTGACTGTTGACTTAACAGTATCTTCAGTATTACCTTAAGACATTCAATGATAAGCTATGTTCATAAAGAACAAAGTGCTAGAATAAGCTTGGAATGCCCCTCCCCGCCGCC
>NW_006772017.1:1286563-1297414 GCF_000442215.2 Lipotes vexillifer
CCCCCCACCCCCAGCAAATACTGCTGAAAAGAAAATTGCAGTCAGCTGCTCAAGCTACTGCAGTGTGGTCCACTGAGGAAGGGCAACCACAGGAGAGGTTAGGAACATTCTGGAGCTCATAGCTTTGTAGGACTAAGCAAAGTTACAGGCCCACCAAGGAAATCCGAGATGGAGCCATCCTTCTGGAGAAGACTGCAAGTCTAAAATGCAGAATTCCAAAAATTGGGCAGTAGCCACAAAGTCAAAGAAAGCCTTTTCTAAATATGAACCTGGACAGGATGCTTAACATACACGACATATGCCATGGCAGACAATCATCATAAGTAGCTTAATATTTTAATATAAAGAAGATGGTATGTATATATACCATCTCCTCTTGGTGTGTGTGTGTGTGTGTGTGTGTGTGTGTGTGTGTGTGTGTGTGTGTAATTTCATGACTGAAGAAACAAGACTCAGATTAAGTATGAATCTCAGGAAAAGGAAAAAGTGTAGGACAAAGATTGGGTCAGTTGTTGCCAAGGGCTGGTGTGGGGAGGTGTTTGACTACGAAGGGCCAGCACCAGAGAATTTTGGGGGTTTTGGAACTGTTTTGTGTCCCGATTGTACTGGTGGCTACATGTTTAAACTTATAGAACTGGACAACAAAAAAGTTAATTTTCCTGTATATAGATTAAAAACAAATCACATGGATAGTGAGTGATAGAACAGGGTCTAGAAAGTAGGTTTTGTGACTCTTTTGACACATTGTCCTCTATCTTTTCTCCTTGTTGGTCATCACTAATCTTTGTCTACTCTGTCCCAGATACAGTGTGTCCTCTTTTCCAGCCATCAGAATGCATTCAACTTTTTCTTTAGGTTACAGCTTTTAATCCACAGCCCCCAGATAGTTATTATTATTTTAAAAATAGCATCTACTTATTCTAAGAGTGTTATGAGAGGTGGGAGAAGAAACTTCCTGGCAGAGGGTTGAGGCAAAGCCCAATGGTTGGAGAGAGAATGACCCATTTGAGGAACTGAAAGGTAGCCAGTGTGGCTAGAGTGCAGTGAAGTAGGGGAAGTAGGACACAGTGAGGTACAAGATGAATCTGGAGAAGTGAGAGCTAGGACCTTATAAAGCAGTAGTAAGGATTTTGGATTTTATTCTAAGAGAAATGGGGAGCCACTGTAGTGCTTTAAGCAGGGACTGATAAGATTGGATTTGGAATATCACTCTGGTTATTGTATGGAGAATGAGTTACAGGATGGGATGCAGTGATATGGTGGATTCAGGGAGACACACTAGGAAGCTATTGCAGTATACTGGGCAAGAAATGATAATAACTTGGTATAAGGCAGTGATTCTCAACTGGGGGGCTGTTTTGCAAACCAAGGGATATTTGGCAATGTTCGCGACATCTTTGGTTGTCACTAGACAGGATGGGGGGTTTGGTGCTGCTACTGGCATCTAGTAGGTAGAAGCCAAGAATTCTGCCAAAACATCCTATAGTGTATAGGGATACTTCTCACAACAAAGAACTATCTAGCCCAAAATATTAATAGTTCTGAGGTTGAGAAAACCTGATATAGTATATAGAGAGGATAGATTTGAAAGATAGTTAAGAAGTAAAATGGATAGCACCTTGTTATAGGTTGGATACTGAGGAAAAGGGAAAGGACAATTTCTAAATTTCTGGCCTGTACAACTGGGTGGGTAGTGGTGCCTTCATTCAATAAAGACAGAATAATCTGGAGGTTAGAAGTCCAGATGATGTTGCCCAGTGGACAAGAACACTGTATTTTCTTCCCCTCTGTTAACTCTTTAGCTGCTGTGTTTAATTTTCTTCCACATTGTTCATCTCATTCCTTCCATTTCTAGTTATAATGCATCAATTTCCTGGACAAGAATCGGGGTTATTGTTGGTGGAGATTACAATCAAACACTCATCTTTTCTCAGTTAATAACTTAATTGTCAATTTATAGACAAATAAGTTATTAATTTTAATAGAAAATGATCAGAAACATTTAATAAATAATTCATAATTTTAATAGAAAACAATTAATAACCAAATAAAAGCAACACCAGAATTTAGGAACTTAGCAGAGAAAATAGCTATGGAGGAAAGTGGTCTGGGAAAGTCCGGTAGAAGAAAAGAAAGGGAAGCAATACTTGAGGGGGTGAAGGGAATAAGGTACCAGTGACTGCCTTTATGTCACTGTTTTTTTCTAGTCCTCACTTCTAAGTCCTGCCTTCCTTGGGTCCAAGGCCTCATCCTGTACACCATGTAGTTGTTAAAATCTCAAACCAGTGTCAGTTCATGATGACAACTTTAGCTTTTAGCTTCCTGTTTGTTTACTGATCTGCAGGGATTTTCCTACTTCCTGGCAAGCTCAGAATATGTTTAGTATATTTTAAACATTTGTAACACAACACTTGTAGTGCTATTTTATATTTTCTAGGGTAATCTGATTAAGGTTCTTAAACTTGAAGCAAAGAGGAGTAGGAAATTGCTGGGAAATTTTTAGATAAACTATATCTAGAGATAGTTTATATTCAATTTTGTATTTTTATAAAATCTCAAGTAAATGATTTATTTAGCATTTTTGTCATTTAGGTAAATACTTTTATATGGCTCATGTACAAATAGACATATTTTTACTTTTCAAAGATTATATTGTCAGGTCATTAGAAGAACCAGAAACAAAAATCCACAATTAAAATATATATATGCCACTCACTTTTTAGGTTCTGAAAAAAAATTGTTAATTTCATGATACTTTAGTAGGGAAAAGCAATATTATAGATTTAAGTGCATGGAGACCCTAAGAACAGATTAATAATAGACTGGTAGATTAAGTTAATTAAATTGAAATTAATTAAACTTATTCAATCAAAAATAAGAATATATTTTTATGGGGAAAAAGAATATGTAACTTGAAATGACTATGCTTCTTTGACAGTAAAACACAAAGTGCTAAGGGAAAAGAGTCCCCTATTGACTGAAGAGTGCATTGTGGACTTTCTAGTTTTTAATTTGCTATTTATTATAATGAAAATGCTATAGATAGCATTAGAATGTCCAAGAATAAGTCTGCCTTAGATTATAAGTCTGCAACGACACTGTGTGATTCTAACTCAAGCCAATGTATCTATAGTAAATAAAAGACTGGATATCACTAGAAAGTTGGTGCATGCACACACACATACACACTAATGTAATTTATCATATTAATATTTTTAGGAAGAAAAAAATCTATTGATGTTCGCCATAAAAGCTTGAAAGAGCATTTGGCAAAATCCAACATCTTGATAGAATCACTCCATAACATGTAAATAGATGGAAAGTTTCTTAGTATGAAACCAAATATATGTATATCAGTTCAGAAGTCAGAAGTATGCTTATTGGGGACACTGTGGTATATCTACTGCAAGAATGAACAAGGCAAGGATGACAATTATCACTTTTTAACATTGAACTATATTACAGACAGTATAAGAACTAGGTGGATAGGGAAGGGAATCACCACATATCTTGATTAGAGGGGTTCTCCAAGATTAGTCATACCACTCCTTTTTCAAGGTTATGTGAATAGAAAATACCCTAATATGGGAACAATAAGTAGGAAAGAGAAGTAAGTAAGCATTAGAAGATTTCTGTTTTGTGTTCTTTAAAAATCAGGAAAACATAGACTCTGTGATATAGAAGATCTAAGCTGAGAGAAGACAAACAGATTAGTTGAAAACCTTTTTACTGAGAAATCAGATGTAATTTAAAAAAGCTACATGAAATAAAGGGGTTTAAATTAATTAAATTAAATCAATTAAAATCAGCATTTGAAGCACTGAAGTGTAGAATTAAAACTATGGAAAATGAAATCAGTGATAAGGGAAGCAACTTAAGAAGCTCTGCCAATGTGTAGAAAGAGAATAAACAATGAAATGATTTTTTTAAAAAGTTATTTTATTTTTGGCTGCATTGGGTTTTCGTTGCTCCTTGCGGGCTTTCTCTAGTTGTGACGAGCAGGGGTTACTCTTCGTTGCGGTGCACAGGCTTCTCATTGTGTGGCTTCTCTTGTTGTGGAGCACGGGCTCTAGGCGTGCGGGCTTCAGTAGTTGTGGCTTGCGGGCTCTAAATTTTAGGCTCAGTAGTTGTGGCGCACAGGCTTAGTTGCTCCACACCATGTGGGATCTTTCCGGACCAGGGCTCAAAGCCGTGCACCCTGCATTGTCAGGTGGATTCTTAGCCACTGCACCATCAGGGAAGCCCAAGAATGAAATGATTTTTAAAAAATTAAATAAGTCCTCTGGAGGAAAGAGGTCTTAAAATGTGAACTTATTAAAAAGAAGTGGTTGAAATAAGAAAATTGATCATAACAATGAATTGAGTATAAGTGAATATTTGTAGTTACTGCTTGCTTATATATTTGTAAATTTTGTTCCCCTTGGAGAGAGGGTTTACAGATCCTGAGTGACAGTGTCATTATTTGTGGCACTGATAACTAGGGTAATATACAGCCAAGTATTTTAGAATTTAAGATACACCTTCTACTTTTCAAATTACTAGAAAAGACGAGGGATCAAAGTAAAAATATTTCTTAGAGCAAAAGCTAGAAAGCAGAAGAAACAGCAATAAATAAATAAAAAACATGAAACAAAATCAGGCATTCCTTGTCAATGACAGGAAATATAAATGGGTTAAATTCCTCTATTAAAAACTAAAACTTCTTCTGATGTGGCTGAGTAGGCTCCTAGTCAGATGACCTTCTTGCAGACAACAATAATACATTCTGAAAAAAATATGTAATACAACTATCTGAAGGTCCTAGAGAGTGAAAAAAAGTCAGAAAGATTATAGAGGGGAGACAAAACTTGGAAGAGGGTCCAAAATGGAGAGAATTTCCTGTTTTCTTAATTTTTTTTTCTTTTTAAAAAATAGCTATCAGCTTTAGGACAGGTAAAGTTATTGCTGCATTGGATGACTAAAATTCTGATAGAAAACCCACAGTCTTTCTGGCCAGAAGAACCAGATGGCAGAGTTTAGGGCAAGCATTACTGCTGGAAAATGAAAAACGAATCCCACTGAGAACTAGATTGGTATAGCCCCAAGTTCTCAAGTTCTGTGTATAAATTCTGCCCAAATCTCTGACTGGCCTCTGAACCATACATTTGCAGAGCAAACCACAAGCTTCCTAATGATAGGGTACTGAACTGAGATTCAAGTTTATAGTTTGAGTCCAACCAAGGTAATTTCCTGCTAAAACAAAAATATCAACACTCTTCAGAAACAAAATCCATAAGGTCCAGGATACCATCTCAAAGTGATGAATGAGGAAATATTGACCTATTCTCAAGAGAAAAAGACCATCATCAGATAGCAACCCCAATATGACCCAGCTGTTGGAATTAGCAGACAAGGGCTTTAAAACAAGAACTATAACTATAACTTTGGGGGAAATGAGGTAAAGAAAATATGTTCAAAATGAATGAAAGGATAAGGAATATCATCAGAGAAATAGAAACCATAAAAAATGTACCAAATTTAAATTCTAGAACTAAAAAAGACAGTATCTTAAATAAAAATATTAACCTAAAGAACTTAATAGCAGAATGGAGATAACAAAGAGCCAGAGAACTTGAAATTATCCAAGGTGAAGAATAGAAAATGACAGAAGTAAAGAAACAGAGACTTAAGAATTTGTAGAGCTATAACAAGCTTTCTAACATATTTCTTTTTTTAAATTTATTTATTTATTTATTTATTTTTTTTTTAACATCTTTATTGGGGTATAATTGCTTTACAATGGTGTGTTAGTTTCTGCTTTATAACAGAGTGAGTCAGTTATACATATATATATGTTCCCATATCTCTTCCCTCTTTGTCTCCCTCCCTCCCACCCTCCCTATTTACACGGGGTAGGGAAGTAGTGCATCTTGGTGAACACAGAACATACTTTTCGACTTAGACATATCTGGGTTAGACACCCCTTGCCATTCACTGACCTTGGGTTTATGTTTTCCTCTGTCAAGTGGAGATTTCACATATTGAAATCACATGCTTCACATATTCAAAATATGTGAATTTCACATATTCATAATATTCACATATTATGTAGGTTTGTAAGGGAAAAAAAATGACAAAATGTTAAGTATCTAGTCGAGGCCTCAGCCCAGAGTGGGGCACTATTATGGTCAATAACCTGGTAGAGGAAGGAGAGTCAGATGGTATGATTTGTCTCTAGCTCCCCCCAACCCCCCATGTCTCTTAAGATAGTCTTGAACTCCTTCAGACAGTGATTAAGACACAGAAGACTCCACTGGTGTTGAAAAGTTCTGGCAGCACAGCACAAAACAACTGAAGAACTCCCCCATGACTTAGCATAAGCTACTGTCTATTCCTTCCAGACAGGCACGCATGCAGACTCATACTCCACTTGTAGGCGCTTCCCCCGGCACAAAGGAGAGACAGGTCCCCGAGAGATTCTTATTCAAGTGCTTGAGCCTGGATTAGTGTTTTAGGAATAAGTAGACATTTTAATAACCTTGTAGACTCAGTGGAATAGGGCAACATACATTTGTTCAGTATCTAATTTGTAGACTGCTTATAGGAATTTGTGAAAAATAGCACCGGAGGATCTGAGAAACAATAAATCACTAAAACTCTTTTCATAATGGGAACCTCTGTGGGCCAAACATAAAGAGAGGTTGGTATATATTTGCTTGATATTCTAATAATTTAGATCCAAAACTTCTTAAGTGCCATAGTTAATATTTAATAAAGTACTTTCTTCTAAGCCAGGTGTGAATTAATGTCAAAGAGCAAAATAATATATCAGATAAATATTTATTAAAGCCGAAAAACTCTGTTACATAAAACCAAACAGATGGAAATATATTACTTTTGCTTAATTGAAGATAGATATGGGTCAATGACAACCAGCTCAAGATTGGAGACTGCACAGATTTTCTGATAAGACCCCCCCCAGCCTGCTTTCCTGGCCTTATATCCAACCCCTTTTCACCACCTCCTATGCACACATACTACCAGGTCTCTCTCCATTTCAAGGTCCTGGCCTAGACAGTGTCATTGCTTGAATTCCTCTGAATCGTTGCACATACCTGGATTTTCCTGTCCCCTTTTTCTTACATGTAAGCCCATCCTCCAAACCCAGCACAAACCCAGCACATAGGAAATTAATATGTGTTTAATTCATACATTTATTTGAGCTATAATGATTTCTATAGGCACAGTAGTAGGAGCTGTTGGATGCCATTCTTGTCTTAGGGAGCTTGAGGCTGATTCCTCCAAAAACTCATTTACAGTGTTGCATGAAAGAATGTTATGGCATCTTACACAAATTGTGTATGTCTGTCACAATGGGAGAAGGACTTTTACTTCCCCCAGGTGTTTAATAAGCTATGATTGAGTGTGTAAAAGTATCATTTGGGAAATTATTTTTCTCCCTTTGTGTCTCATATTTGATGGCTAAAGAATGTATTCTTATTTGTAAATGAGTAGCCTTGCTTCTGCTGTGACCCCCCTATTAGTTACTTGAATGAGAGATTTGAAATCCAATATTAAAGGCATTTTTGGTGATACTTTAATAATTATGAAATTCTTCTCAATGTTACCCCTACCCTCAAAAACTTAATCAATAATGATAATTCTGTAAATGAAACATTTATTGACTTTTCAACATTTCTCATTGCCTTGTATAGATTTATATCAGTATTTCAAATAAAAGCAAAAAAAAAAAAAGTAAACTGCTAACTTACCTCACATCATCTTTTCTGATAGAATCATAGAATCTCAGGTCTAGAGGGGGTTCTGAATGTGGTCCCTAGCTCTAGATCAAAATCATTTTGGACTGTAACATTCTAGTTCATTGCTTCTTGAACAGTAGTGTTCATATAAATCACTTGGGCATTGTGTTAAAATGCAGCTTCTGGAGTGAGAACCAGGCTCCAGTTTAGTCTTAATGACCCTCAGGGAAGATTCTTTTTCTTCAACTGGTTGGAAAGCAGACTGAAGGAAACAATGGGATAGGGTTGCCCGATTAAATACAAGATACCTAGGTAAATTGAATTTCAGACAAACAATAGATACTTTGTTGATATGTCCCAAATATTGCATGGCACATCCTTATACTAAAAAAAAATGTGTTGTTTAGCTGAAATTTGAATTTAACTGGGCATCCTGTATTTATATTTGCTAAATCTGATGACCCTAAATGGGCATAAAGAAAAAAAGTCTGGGCTTTGGCATTAAAATTGAGCTGACTTTAAGTCCTGGCTTGTCATTTACTAGCTGTGTAAACGAGGCAGTTTTATGACCCGAGAACCTCTGTTTCCTCATCTATAAAAAGAGAGATAAGAACACTTCTCATGTGGAGTTGCTGTGAAGATTAAATGAGTTGATGCATGTGAAGGGCTAGGCCCATAGTAGGCAATTAATCATAGGGCTAATAGCAGAGACATTGATGAGGTTTGCTCATCCTATCAAATTTGAAAAGAGAGCATTGGATCTATTAGGAAATAACATTTTTAATGTTGCATATTTTCATGTTGCCTCAATGTGGAAAACTATTGCCTGATTTTCGTGCAAACCTGGTTTTCTGTGAATAATCTTTATCAGTGGCTTTCACAGTTTAGTATGCAACAGAATCTCCTAGATGACTTGTTAAAACAGCACCCTCACCCCCAAAGATCATAATTAAATTGGGTGGGACACAGGAAAATCTGCATTTTTGACAAGTTCCCAGGTGTTGCTGATACTGCTGGTCTAGAGACCAAGATTTGAGAACCACTGATCTGTACGACAAGCGTTCTAGCCTTTTAACAGCTCTCTTGCTTTGTGTGGTTAAAGTGGTGCCAGGTACTGGACGTAACAGAAAAAAATCACAATAGAAGATTAAAGCATTTTAAAAAATGATCCTGTGGGTTCTGTCAAGATCTTATAAACCCTTGTGCTATTTGTGAATCGGAGGGAATAGACAAAGAATTTTTATCATGACACAAGAATAACATTTTGATTTTCGTGTTTCTTTTTTAAGTAAAGAAAACATTAAGGCCATTCTGTTTACAGCTAAGTGCCTAAGAGCTGTACTACAACTAATCAGCTGTACTGCTGCCAATTACTTGTTGATTTCTAGTCCCCTCAATTGCATTTCAGGAAGGAGTAAATCCTGGTACAAGAGACACACAAAAAACTCTCTTTGGGCCTCTATTTATTCATCTATAAAATGAGAGGATAATCTCAAAAAGCACTCTGTAATATTCTGTGATTCTACTCTAAAGATATTTTGCTCACTGTAGCCTCAGAAAGGAGAAAGAACCACCTTTAGAATAAAGGTATGTTCTCTGACATCATATAACCTTCCTGCTTGATAAAAACTAACCTAAATGTTTTTGGAACTCCCAAGTGCCTTTGCTTTTTCTTTCCAGGCCACGTTTTCTGTATCAGTAAAAATAATAATAATAATGCTATCAATTTCCCTTACAGAATTATTTTAAGGACATAACAGAAGTGGAAACAGTTGTATTAGTTTGCTAGGGCTGCCATAACAAAGTACCACAGACTGGGTGGTTTAAACAGCAGAAATTTATTTCCTCATAGTCCTGGAGGCTAGAAGTCTGAGATCAACGTATTGGCAGGGTTGATTTCTTCTGAGGCCTCTCTCCTTGACTTTTAGGTGGCTGCTTCGCTCTGTGTCTTCATGTGACCTTCCCTCTGTATCTGTCTGTGTTCAGATTTCCTCTTCTTAAAAGGACATCCGTCGTATTGGATTAGGGTCCACCCTAAAAACCTCATTGTAACAGAATTACCTTTTTAAAGACCCTCTGTCCAAATGTAGTCACATTCTGAGATATTGGGTATTATGGCTTCAAGATACAAATTTTGGGGAGATAATTCAGCCCATAAAAGTTGTGTTTAAAGCACTGTACAAATATTGTTTTAAAAAAGAATCTTAACTCCTTAAATTTCATTTTCCAGTTTGTAAAACAAAGAAGTTTTCCTGAGGGTGTTCTGAGTGACTTCAACTGTAATAGTCTATTGTGCTCTCATTTCTCTAACCCCTCACGGTCTACAGTGAAGGAGAAGCTTCTCCAGCGGCAACTGTGTCCAAGTCCTAGGACAGGAGACCATCTGCATTCAGATATAGTGGAAAGAGCATGGAGTCAGATGATTGGATTTGATTCCAACTCAGCAATTTCCATACTGAGAAACCTTGGATAAAATACCCAGTCTCTTTGTGTCTCAGTTTTCTCCTGTGTAAAATGGGGCTGTAGCATCTGCGTAGAGTTGCTGTGAAGGTAAAGGCGGTAACAGTCATAAAGCACCCAGCACAAAGATGGCTTACCACTGTGGCTCAGTAAATGGTAGTTACGCATTGCACAGTCGGCCTTTCCTGCCTCTCCTAAGGGGGAATGAATCTTGCAGGAACCCCTGATGGCCTGTTGGAGACTGTGTCACATCTTTCCGTAAGGGGACTGCTGCAGTAGGTTCTTTCTTGAGTCACACTGCAGATGTGGGGATCAAAGCAACCATCTCTCTTCCTACTGCAGAGCGACGACTCCCTCTGCAGTGGCCAGGGAGAAAAAGACTATTCCAACAGCTATCCATCATTACAACCTCCTGCGCTCTTGGTGCAAGCCCCGGAAATCCAACACCAGTATTTCACTTCAGAGTGGCCAGTTCTTAGAGCTCCCCCAGGAATGTAATGAATTCTGTGTCAGCTCCAACAGCAACTCTAAAGGGAAAGTTTAGGAAAACAAAACAAAAGAGGCTCTAAAGAATACAGTAGGTAAAATTTCCCAATGTCAGACCACCAGGCAGAGCTCTGGGGAGCCTTAAGCTACTTTAACCCTCTTTCCC
>NW_006772017.1:1299585-1301118 GCF_000442215.2 Lipotes vexillifer
TCCTCTGTGCGGGAATCTCTCCGCTTTGCCCTCCGCACCCCTGTTGCTGTGCTCTCCTCCGCGGCTCCGAAGCTCCCCGCTCCGCCTCACGCAATCTCTGCCCGCGAAGGGGCTTCCTAGTGTGTGGAGACCTTTCCTCCTTCACAGCTCCCTCCCACTGGTGCAGGTGCCGTCCCTATTCTATTGTCTCTGTTTTTAATTAATTTTTTGTTTTGCCCTACCCAGATACGTGGGGAGTTTCTTGCCTTTTGGGAGGTCTGAGGTCTTCTGCCAGCATTCAGTAGGTGTTCTGTAGGAGTTGTTCCACATGTAGATGTATTTCCGGTGTATTTGTGGGGAGGAAGGTGATCTCCGCGTCTTACTCCTCCGCCATCTTTCCACCGCCCCCCCTACTATCTTCTAACGTATTTCTAATTGGAATCCCAGAAGGCAAGGAGAGATAATGGGCAGAAAATCTTTTGAAGCAATAATGACTGAAAATTTCCCGATCTGGGGTGAAGATATAAATTTACAGATTCAAGAAGCTCAGTTAAATGCAAGCAGAATAAATACAAGAAAACACTGCTTAGGCACATTGTAGTCAAACTGCTAAAAACCTAAGGTAAAGAAGAAATCTAGAAGGCAGCCAGAGAAAAATGACATTAAATACGGGGGAACAATGATTAGCTTTTGATGACTTCCATTAGAAACTGTGGAGGTCAGAGACAGTGGAACAACATCTTTAAAATGCTGGGGAAGAAATTGTCAACCTAGAATTTTGTATCAAATAAAAATTTCCTTCAAGAATAAAGACATTCTGATATGAAAGAAAACTAAACAAATTCATCAGCATAAGATATGCACTACAAGATATTCTAAAAGAAGTTCTCCAGGTAGAAAGGAAATATTAACAGACACTTGGATCCTCAAGAAGAAATGAAGAACATCAGAAATGGTAAATATTGGAGTAAATATCAGTAACTAGTTTTTCTTCTTAATTTCTTAAAAATAGAAATCATTTTATGAGAAATTATAACATTGTCTTGTGGGGTTTATAATGTATGTAGATGTGATCCATATGACACCTATAGCATAAAGGGAGGTATTTAGATGGACTTATATGGATGGAAGGCTTCTACATTTTTTTGTGTGAAATGGTATGATATTAATTCTAAGTAGAGTGTGAAAAGTTAAGGATACAGGCATACCTTTAAGATACTGTGGAGATATCCAGACCACTGCAATACAGTGAATATTGCAATAAAGTGAGTGACACAAATTTTTTGGTTTCCTAGTGCATTTAAACATTATGTTTACACTATACTGTAGTCTATAAAGTGTGCAATGGCATTATGTCTAAAAAAGCAACTTACACACCTTAAGTAAAAAATACTTTATTGCGGGCTTCCCTGGTGGTACAGCGGTTGAGCGTCCGCCTGCCGATGCAGGGGACACGGGTTCGTGCCCCGGTCCGGGAAGATCCCACGTGCCGCGGAGCGGCTGGGCCCGTGATCCATGGCCGCTGAGCCTGCGCGTCCGGAGCCTGTGCTCCGC